>NC_142675.1:4282500-4520000 GCF_964200805.1 Pocillopora damicornis | reverse complement strand
GGAAGGCCTCTGTGTTTGTAGGATGCAGGATTTTTCAAGTAGCCACACCAGTTGCCATAGGAAGAATAGTCACCATAAGCATGGGGCACGATAGACTTCAGACCATTTCGCACACCTTCTTCATCACCCTTATCCTGCTTTAGTGCATAACCAAAGCATCGCTGGAAATACCGTATCACCATATCTGTCAGGCTTTTGTTTTGGGTCTTGATACCGTATAGTGAGCTACCAAAGGATCTTTTAGTATGGACTACATCTGACCATAGTACTTACAGCAATAGTTATGTTATAAACCAACAAAATTTTCTGAGGTATCTGCATCTTGCATTGAAAGGAGACATGAGATGGACGAAGTCCGTATAGAGTGGTTAATGACTCTACTGCGTATTCCAGAATTTTTGACGGCTTTGGCAATAAATTTGCCATTTGGTTCTTTCCTAAAGGACTTCTCATGTACCAAACTTCATCACCTGGTTTTGGTGGTGTTTACTGCAACGAAAAACGGTTTATTTCGAGAACAGTGACAATACTCTAACTCAGTTTGGGCGGGTCATGTTACTGATAAACCACCAAAATGTATGCAAAGACGTGTGTTTCACGCCACTCAACCAAACATTACCAAAGGGAGAAATTGATTCATTGAGACTTGCCGTATCTGTATAGCATAAATATAAGTACGCAAATTATGTATTGGAGATGATTCGGCATCAGAGCGAAAGGCCCCACTTTTCGCTATAAAACATTATCGTGAAGGATCATGCAGCGGGAGGCTGAATTAAATGACCTAATAATTGTGTTATTTACTTTATCAATAGGGTACTTTATTGTGCATTTCCACAACATTCGCAGTACTCATGATTTCTAGACAATCTATTTCCCTTTGAATAGGCAATTTAACAGTTATGTACTTGGTTACCAAGCCTTTGATTTGGAGTGAGGCTGAAGGTGACCTTGTTAACGTTGTGATAGAGATCAGTATCTAGTTAGCATGATAACAAAGTAATTTGCTTTAGAAAAGCAGCAGGGTTTGTATAATAACAAGGTCAACCTTAGCCTCACTCCTGTTCAAAATGGACAATTGAACCCGTATTCTTGTTCCAGCACGCAGATACCCTGCATTAAGAAGGAACTGGGAACTTTTTTAACTCGTTTGATAAGATATATCACAAACCTCAACCGACAGTAACTTATTTTGAGACGTAAACATGGATATCCAGAAGTTTTCGTTGTACATCCTATTGTTTGTCGCTTATCTAGAAGAAACTTACGGCTCTGAAGGTCAGCAAGGCAGATTGCAAGAAGTTACACCTTTGTACTCTTTTAAATAATTCATAAGTGTGCGGTTGACGTCGGATGAAGAGGGTGAAACTTAATAGGTGTAACCGTTTATAAAAAAATATATGTCAGTGTGTATTTTCAAGTCAAACAAACCTTCTGTTAAAACAATCATGTCGTGCCAGAAGTTAACTAAATAAACAACGGGATTTTCACTTCTCGAAATTGTTTCAGAAGAACCAATACATTTCAGAGAGCTACAGTTCTGCATTGACTCAAGAGAACCAATTTCTGAATAACTACGTTCATCAATATACTTTAAAAATCATTAAAATGGCCCTCAGTAATACTAAGATCTGCATTTTTTATCCTTCGTATTTACGCTAACCAGCGCTTTCCATCACCCATTATTTTGGCATTTCACCCTAGAAATGCTTTGAACCCTTTTATTTCGAAATCAACAGATTTCATCTGGCACAAAGGGTATTAAAAGATTCTTTCTTTAATCGAGTGGATGGCATTGTTCAAATACAAGATAATTTGTACTCTCTTGAATTGTTCTAACTGCACCTTGTCAAGTTGGCTCTGCTATCTGATTTAGGCATTGATAACATGTTGACAAAAATATATCTATTCCCAAGCTGAGCTGCTTCCTGATAAATTGGGTTCCAGGGGCTAAGAATCAAAATAATAGACTTATGATACTCTCAAATTATACTCGAACAAAGGCAAAGAGCGTTTAATTATTAAATTGTCTGCACACCTACTGAGAGCAATTCAAGAAGAGCTATTTGTAGAAGGTAAACATGATTGTCTCGAACTGATTTCGTGAAAGGGGTTTCTCCTTCATTACTACTGAAAGCAACTGTAACATTCGCTTGCTCACCAAATAACAGAAATTCCACAGACGATTCCCAACCAAAGACAACTGGCCCTCGATTGTCTTGGACAATTGGCGCTTAATACGGTGCCGATTAATAAAGACAGACTTAATTTGTTCCTTAAATACCCCACTAGCTCTCTCACTTTGTAACCATCCTGCTCTTGATTTTCTTGATCATCAGTGAAACACAAATTCAACTAGTTTACATTGATTTCTAATGAACTGATTTCGTGAAAGGGGTTCCCCCTCATTACCATTACAAGAAATATAACACTCTCTTGCTAATCAACTCACACAAATTCCACAGACGATTCCCAGCCAAAGACAATTGGCTCTCTATCAGTTTCTATCATTGCATGCAGGGATTTTCTATACATATCTTGTTATGAATAATCAAATAAAGTAGCGTTAGCAACGTAAAAATATGTTTACATCTCTTCTTTTTGCTTCAAAACTTTCTTCATTTTTCCTTCGACTTTGGCAACGGTCTCGTAGTGTCTGAGTAACTTCGTTAGTTGTCCATTGTATAACCTTCTGTAAAGATGCAATGACGGGGAAAACTAGCTTTTGAGATAACCCACACAATCAGGAGACAACAAGACTCTTAGTTTTCTTCTTCTTTGTCACATTTTCTATAACTGAGCAAATTGTCTCTCTCTCTACAGCACCTTATTAGTGAGCATGTGGGCAATATGCCGAATGTCTTTGCAGAGTTTAACCCCTTGTTCAAAATTCTGACCCGGTCAAATGTATTTTTTATACAAGTTCACTAAACACATCAAAACATGACCACTGACGAATGTCTTTGTTCGAGAAACAAGCCTCAAAAATAGAGTCAGCACAAACTATATTGTTAATGTTAAAATTATGAGTTCGACCTTGCGGGCTCCTGAACTTGATAAGACTCGCACAACGACTATACAATAATTAGCTAAAAATTTTACGACTGAAATTTAAAAAACTCAAAATAATGTACTCAACACGATCAGACCAGTTCAGAAACAAAAATCCATGTTCGAGTAATCGAACAACTAGAAGATAAAGACAACAGTCAAACCTATTGTAAGGGGGTAAGACTGGCACAATCTTTGCATGCTAACCTTAAAAAACTTTGAATCGTTATAGCACTTCACAACACTCTCTTTTTCTATGGAGGCCTTTTCAAAGGGAGGTCGCATCCAAAATCTCCCTGTATTTACTTATTACTATTCAACAATTTAATCTACAAGAGCGGCTTTCAGAACATAGCAATCGGGAACTAAGAAGGCAGTGGCGTTCTGCGCATCGCAAAGAAATTAACTGAACCGGTACCTTTGGCTAGTGTGTTTGGGGCTCTCAAATGCGCAACTATAAATGAGACATAAAACCTTTATTTAGCTCTCCAAGATTACACTCAAGTAGACCCAAAAGCCTTGATGACTACTTCAGCAAGAAACAATGACAAGGTGATAATAGAAAAACCAAATGTGCCTTTGTTCCAGAGGTACATCAGCGAGGGTTTGCGGACACATATACAGGTTATATTGTAGCTTCCATCCTCCCAATCACCCTTTCCTGCAATAAAAATAAAGTGCCCGCTTGGAGGGTTAACAATGAAAGCGATAATTATTTTAAAAATCAGCTCCATCTTCATTTGCCAAAGGTATGCAATCGATGGCCTCTTTTAGGAATTTGATATTTGTCTCGTCGTGTTCACTGAGACGTTCCTTGTTTTGTTTGTTTTTTTTTTTCGACCTCTTCTCCAACAGCAATCGCGGTTATTTTCTTCACGGGAATTCTTATTTTTCTGGATAATCCAAAAATTGTATAGATGTTATCAATATTGGGAGAAAAATTAGGATGGCGAAAGAAAAAAAAACAGCAACCAAGTCAACCCACAAGTATCTCCGGAATCGCTGGGGAGTCGAACTCAGGCCGGAACTACATGTGAGGAGGCGAGTGCTCTCACTCCACCTACTAAGGGTCTCCTCCCCTCCCCCCTCGAAAGTTTCTGATGAATATTCCGGCAAGTATTGATTGCCGATCTTATCACTATGCTAAACTGGCTTGTAACGCAGCTCCGTAGTTTAAGGCACCATGGGAAGGTCTGATGTTCAAATTCTTAACGAAGTCTCAGATTATTTTTTTCATGTTCCCAGCTGCTTGCTAGTTTTTAAATAAAGTGCATATTTTCTTATGAACTCTGTCGAGGGATTGCTGAGGTCCCCTTGAAAATCTCATTTTTTCTTAATGTTCCCATTTTGTCCCTATGACACTTGAAACCTAAAAAACAAAATCAACGCCCCATTACACAGAGCTCTCGCTTGGATTTCAGCTGAAACTATCATTGTGTGCTACAGAAATAAAGAAAACTTTAAGGGAACGATTGCTTAATATCGATGAGAAAATTATGAATAAACAAACCAAATTAGTATATAGCGGACAGGTGAATTGCACTTTTCGCGCGCGCTAATCAGCTACTTCGCTAATTAGCCAGATCGCTTATTAGCTAGATCGCCGGTAATGACTGTCAAATACCTCGTTTGACAACGAAAACAACAAAAAAGTTGCTGGATAGTTCTGAAAATTGAACTCTTTCTCTATACTCTTCTGAGATGTCCAAGCCCCTGAATATTAGCTTCATTTTCTCTTTTACTTTTCAGTTGTTTTTCTTTTTTTTTGTTCAAGATTGTTTTATTTCAGAACAAATTCAGACGAAAAAGAAAGAACAAATATTACAACCTTTAGAGAGATCGTATGGCCAAGTGGTTAGCGCATTCCACTCTAAACGGAATGAGACGATTCTTGGTCCATAAGCATTTCTTTTGCTTTAATTGTGTATGTCATAACCGAAGGCTCTTCAAATCTCCTTTCAAAACAGCTAATTATAATCTGAAATTGTTAAAATTAAATTATTATCCCGAAAACGGTATGCATATACACGGAACGGTTCTTGTCGAAATTTAGTTGCAATTATCAATTTCTCATGAAATTACTCGGATTACTACAATAGCTTTTATGAAACCGTATATAGGTGTTTGTATTATATTATACAATTAGAAATACGCAAATCCGTTTTAAGCGAGTTTTTAACTTACAGTTACCAAATTAGTAATAAAAGTTTCATGTTATGAGAGAGATTATATTCTTGAGTCTTTCTGGATTGCTTCATCTTCAGGTGGTAAGACGGCATCTGATGTTTTGGTGATGAGACTTGAAGGCAACCGACTGCTTTTTCTACTGACGATCCTGGTAAATGCCGTATTTATCTTGGTGCTCAGAAAAATGTACAGCCATGGGTTAACGGCGCTGTTAGCGTGTCCAAACCAAAAACACACAAAGCTGACAATCGGCTGTATATGTAGGTAAGCCTTAGATGCGTGAATGATTTGCATCACGTGGACCACTTGTGGTGGGAGCCAACAAAGGGCAAAGGCACAGGTAACAATAATGAGCATCCGAACCACTCTTCTCTTGGAGGTTTCCAGTTGCGCTCGATTTCCTCTAAAAGTATTCACTCCAGGTGCAACATGGAACCATAAATTCCATGCAGTTATGGTATACAGGAAAGAAATAACGACCAAGGGGATGAGATAGTTGACGACGAAAAGGAGGAGGTATATTCCTCGAAGAGCCCTATCTGGATCACCCAAGATGTAAACAGATAGCATGCAATAGGAAGAATTATTGTAGTCCTCCACAGTTTGAATAACAAGGAAAAATGGACATGGAGACCAGTGACGCGATCCAAATAAATGGAACGGTTAGTTTAGGCTTTCGAAACCAAAGATGGCGGCGGAGGGGATGAACGATGGCATAGTACCTGTCGATCGCCATGAAAGTCAGGCAGAGGATGGATGCTGTTAAAGTGACATAAGCAATGTATACAACACCTTTGCACATGACTTTTCCAAATACCCCCGGGATCATCCACAAACCACTTGTATATATTGCAGAAATCGACCAGGGCATCACTACCAAGGTTACAAGCAAATCAGCGATAGCCATGTTGACGAACATAAAGCTTGTTAGTGATCTGACTTCAGGCTTTTTCCACACGATGTAGATGAGGAAACTATTCCCTGCAAACGCTACGAGCATCGTGATGGCGTAGAGGACTGTGATAACAATCCACTCGGTATCTTGTTTCATCTTTAGTTCCCTGTTTTTTCTGTTGCTAAAGTTTAATAGGATAAGATTGTTATTACTGAATAAATAATCAGTAAAGAGAACACTTATGACCCCCTAAAATCTTATTCAATACCAACCTGGGGTTTGGTGAGAGGAATCGATTGTCAACTCAAAGGAAGCAAAACATTTTAAAAGTAACATTTTAAAAGAAACAGGAGAAGGAATGCAGCAGGACATTTTGATTTTCTCCATAAATAACCCTAGTGTAAAAATTTTAGGGTGCGTTCCTGTGGGAGAATCCGGATCAGGATTTCTGATCTGCGGCGTTCCTTTTGATCAAATCCATTTTCAGATCAGTGATCTATCAAATCCACGCTGGACAAGGATTCATCGGTTCACTGATCTGCGCGATGTAAATACGGATCAACGTGTTCCTTTAGAAGAAGGATCCGACATTAATTATTTTGCCCAGCGGTGCTCAATTTTAAACACGTAGGTACTTCATATATTGACCGGAAAAATTGTTGGCAATCGCTCCACAAATTCTGCGATAAACTCGAAATAAAATCGACTTTGTAATGTTGAATCGATCGGCCACTGATCGCAGGCATTCAGGGTTCCCAAGTATCCATATCGTAATCAATATTTGCTTCTGTTTTAATTCCATCGTTTGAGTTTACCATGAAAAAATGTGCTTCTAATGAATAGTGCGTGCTAAAAGCCCGTGCAATAAGACGAACCATTCAGGGAAGAGCTCACTAACCCACGTGCATAGTCTTAAAATAGCGTACTTTTTGAAATTCTCTGAGAGCTCGTCTGAAACGTCGTTCCTTTCACGCACCGTGATCTGTGCGATCTTGTATCACGAATCCAAATCCGGATCCTCCCAAAGGAACGCACCCTTAGTAATGAAGTCATGTTTAAGCATTTATGCATAGAAGTATTAAGTATTCCCATCCTTAAAATATATAAATACTGGTCTTCGTCGTTGGTTTGCCTTTAGGACGAAAGCGTTTCTAATTTGTCATCTTCTCATTTGTCGTTTTCCGTCCCGATGAATAAAGATAACTTTCAGAAACAGCTTTTTTTTTATTACTATTTTCAATTTTCTACACGGTTCCTTCATTTGTTCGCATAATACCTATAACAAAAAGTATCGGAAAGAAACGATAAAAATGTACGATATTTTATTGAAGAAACCATTCGCGCATGTATATAACTATTTTTGATGGACTGTAACGTTATTAGTATTAGTTTGCAAACAGGCAATCTGCAGATATATTCGCCTTACAAAGTCAACTTGTTTCCCTCCAAATTATTGTCAGTTAAAAAGCGTTGAACGTCTCATGGCAATTCAACGTACCTGCGATAGTATGCACTGAAGTCCACTGTCAGAAAATAGACTTGTAGCCTCTTAGTACTAAAGGAAGATTAAAAAAAGGGAAAAATTTACATTTCAACCGCACTGATCCAAGTGTTTTTTTCAGGTTGATCTAAAATAAGAAACGCGGTATACCTTTGGAGATCGATAAGGTTGCTTCCTCAGTCCAACGGTTTTAGAACTCAGTGGCCCGAGACTGATGAACTCTGATGAACTAAAGAGCATATTCCTGATCACCTCTGTTTTTAACCATTTCAAAATGATTTGCTATGAATGTCCATGGATCTCAAATCCAACATGCCCCATATTGATTTCCAAGGCACGTAAACACGGGCTTACGTCTTCCGCTTTAAAGAGCAAAAAAAAAAAAAACCACTTAGAGCTCCGTCAAGATGTCAAACTTATGAACACCATTTAGAAGCTATTTGTCTTCAAAGTGAGCCATATATGGTAGATGTGTGTTGGGTCACATAGAGGCATAGTATTTTTTATGGATGTTACCCATAATTTATTGAATAGGGACAATTATTCATTTACCATCGAATTAGGACATGTCACATGTCATTTAAAGTCCGTTCTATGAATAATCCCATTTTTGCTTTAGATCTCCTCGTTGATTTTAATTAAAAAACTTGAATAAAACAAAACAAACAAACAAAAAGGAAACCCTCTCTGCGTGCGGAAATTCACGATTAACTCAAAAAGGAGGTGAGTAATTAGCCAAGTGGTCTCACGAACAGTGTGACGAACCAAAGAGAAAGTTTTAATGTAGGAAAGTGAAGGAAATCTGGGGAAATTGCGAAATTATCTTCTAAGTATGTCATTTTACTTCTTTGTGAATTTGTCGGTTTGTTCTTGATCATGAACAGCTGTGAATCAATGACAGACCTTCAGTGGGCTCTATTAGTTCGACAAAAAATAATGCACTGTGCAAATAACACGCAATTAAGTTTGATAAAAAAAAAACCATAATTTAACCTCGAGTCAATGGCGTCTTTCAACGCAAGGCTTGTCATTTAGAATTCGATGATGGTCGATCGTAACAATGCACAGAAACTGGAGAAAACTCCACATAAATTTGTTTCCTTACACTGTCTTTTCATAGCCTGCATAATCATGGGAAAGCACTCATCACATTTCGGATCACTTTAATGTCAAAATTCCGTTATGGAACCGTCGCCATCAGGTCAATTTTATTTTTACCTCATAGCCCTCCTATCGAAATTTAATTGCATGCAATGTTCCCACGTATTTTTGACAGATCCATGACAATGAAATAATGAGACGGTTCTGCAATGCGCGCTGTCATGCTGAAATAGTGGACGATGAATTAACTTTAATTTTAGAAGAATATATGCTTCAAGCGAAGCAACCGCAGGGGTAAAGTCCGCGCCAGAACCAAAACTCTAAATTTATAAAAGATTTTCTTTGCATCATAGTTATTTTTAATGGAAATCCGACATCAATTTGCCGATTTTGTCTCTCGATAAAACGCGGTAATTTAACGCCCGTTAAGACAGTGCCGGAGTAAATACTTGTTTAATAGAGCACACACGAAAAGCTCTCTTTCATGAATTAATTGATATAGTTTCCTATCGTTGTTTCTTTAATTTGACTTCAAGAATCTGTAGTCAACTCTGGCCTTTATGTTTAAAAGTGCAGTACATTTCCTCACGAGTCTCTATCAGCCTAACTGTTCATAATATAGTTCATTCTATGTTTGATGGATGGTGGATTGACAGGGGACAGGAATAACGCTTTGACGCGGCGCTTTGCAGCTTCACATTATCTAACCATTTAAGTTTCGGAATACAGCCTTTTTTCAGTTTTTGTTCAGATCATGTCGCATTGATATCAAAAGAAGCAGCCAGAATAAAAGTTTTTTGCGTATACAATAAGTATAGGAATTGCTTTTTTGAAAAATTATCTTCAAAACCAGCAACTGCAAATAATTTGACGCTGAACAGCTAGGACCGCCCAATTATTTATCTTCAACTTTTTTGAAGACAAAAACGTACGGAAGTTTCTTTCATTTTTGTTCAGGCGCAGAAGAGAAAACTTGGCGAGAACGAAAGCTAATTTAGTCAAAAATTCTGCATGAACACTCTTTTGTTCAGATGCAAATTGACATAGGATCTTTAGCATAATAATCTATCTTACAAAAGACATTAAATTTTAGCAAGATATTGCGCCAGTTTGGGCCTTCGCCGCTAATACTCGTATGGTTGAGTAAGTGTTGGAATAAACTTGGAACATAGGCACCGCTCAGCTTAACCAAGGCGAAATATTTCAAGTCTCCGTAGCTAGAGCGGCACGTGAACCGTTTTATTGAATATAGGATTTGTATGATTGAGGAATCATTGCAGTATCAGGAAGTAGACCTCATCACAAGAAAATCCGGCCAAGAAACTTACCCATATTTCAACTATCGTCAGCGACCTTTTAATCATTTCCACAAAAAAGATAAGCTCATGGTATGATCAAATTACATCAGAGGAATGAAGCTTACATCACTTACCATCTACAACTGAATCAGGTTTTTTTTGTGTTGTAGCTTTCCGAATACCCTCGTTTTGTTATACAAATTACTTAAAATATGTTTACTTTTTTCTATGCAGCTATTTTTGCGGGCAGAGTGCCTACGCCGTCGCCATCGATATTTTTAAAAGACTTATTAGTTTTCAAAATAACTGAAAAACATTGAATTTATTATCATTTTTTTTATTTCGTATGTATTGCGTGGTAACACGGTCTTCGCTAAGACTTTTTAGTAATCAGAATTTTGGAAAATATGTGTACATGGTTGATTTATTGTTACAGCGGATTACAGTGGGTGTCTTATGTAGCTTTTCCGATCTGTCTTTTCGAATCCGACTGACGAAACTCCCATATCTTGTCTCCTCATTCATTTGTAATATTTACAGCCCTGGATCTTAAATCCCCAATTCCTTGCCAAATAAATCCCAACTGCAGAAAGCCATTTTTCGAAAATTTCGTTATTTTCACTGACCCGAAGACGTATTTCAAATTTTTAATCTAAGATAGCCTTTGATGATTATTTTA
The DNA here is from genome assembly GCF_964200805.1 of Pocillopora damicornis. Lineage (NCBI taxonomy): Eukaryota > Metazoa > Cnidaria > Anthozoa > Scleractinia > Pocilloporidae > Pocillopora > Pocillopora damicornis. Next base: position 4,509,288 of record NC_142675.1, on the reverse strand, counting down.
CAAGTTCCATTAAGGAAGACATCCCAGTTTAGATTCAAACGTGATTCTGGAGACTACACCTGATTCAGGGTAATATTTAAATGCCAGCAGAACATGACAAGTGCTGATCACAGGAAAGAATAATAAGTCTCTTCTTCATAAAAAATTAAACTAGAACATTTCCCGAAAATTTCCATTTTAGATGGATAACGTTTTCCTGGTGTAAACAAGAAATGAGGAAACCCAGACTAAATGAATATTTGCGAAGTCGAACGCCAAAACACATATTAACAATGATTGTTGATTATGGGATTATAACTTCCACCTACAGTCTGGGTGAACGTGGCTGACATATGGAAACCTCTACTGCCCTAAATGGAGACCATGACAGCTCCAGTTGATGATGACCAAATTGTTATTTTTAGGTAATGGTGCAGTATACTATGGCGCATCAAATTTAGATCAAAACATAACAGTAGACTAGAAGAACACCGCTCTTCTGACGTTACGTTATTATCTCAAGTGCATCCATAAATCGATATAAGCACAGCTAAAAGTATGAGTAAATTCTTTTATAACAAACTGAGCGACGACAAGGATCTGCGCGAAGAAGCCTTTTATTGTGATAGACTACAATTGTGATTGTTTTGGTTTTGGTAAATTGCCCATTAACAACCGTGTACTTTATTCCCCAGGTTGAACAAAGTTAAAACAACAATAAAAGCGGAAATTTTACCCTAAATTTTGCAAATGACCAATTGGTCACCTTTTCTGTTCCCAGTGAATGTCTTTCGGCCAAAATTTGCTGCAACTCGTCCTCCGACAAATTTGCGAAACGTGCAACTTGCGAGTTTTTTTTTCGGCTTTATTTTTGTTGCCTGTTGGATAAGGACCTAAAAGGTCGATGCCGATAGAAAAATTGGGCAGTTCTTCGATGGTCTCTTCCATATTTCAAAGAGAAGGAAAACTGTACTGCAGCCTAACAGGACGGAAACTCTGAAGCCAGGTGAAAAAAAATACTCACGTCATCTTATTTACACACGGGCGTGCGTAAATAAAGATTTTGTTGATAGCAGCTCAATAGGACTTATTTAGGGCAAGCACGCGCGCTTTGTTATATCATAATAAAGTTCGGATATAACGCACGCTGTCACTGGTTGAAAGAGCGTCCTCTATGAGAGTATAGAGCATAGAGCTGAGCTAAAGCTGTCACGCCATCTGCCAATTGTACTATGTTCGACCTTTTCCGGGACTTCTCTTTAGCTTTTTCCGTGAAATTTCAGAACTGAAGCGAGCCGGTAAGTAGCAACAGAAGAATCAAACAAAGGTTTGTAAACATACCAGGCGCCGTAATTTACGTTATTGAAACGTGAGCAGATACGAAAATCCTCAAAGGAAAAACAAAATAAACATTCCGAGTTTTAAAGATTTTCACGCTCAGTTAGATTGCAAGCTTACGTACGGTAATAAAAATCAAACACAGCTAATACTCCTGTAGTATATGAAGTTCAATGTTAAAAACAAAACAGAACAAAACAGAAATAATGAAAAATATAACCAAACTGGCATAATTGTTAAAATTCATACCAATCATGACGGTGTCTGAGCGAATATGACCATGCTGAAGTTCGTCGCGGCACGCTCATCATGGCGATCTCCGGTCATCACAGTAAAGCAACCCTCAGAAACTACATCGGCCGCCCTTCGAGTTAAAAAATAAGAGCTTGCTCTGATATCCTATCCGATACGTTGAGTGGAAAGTCACATCAGTCACTGTAGCCGAGTTTTGCGGAGCTCTCATCACGAGCGATCTTCATATTCCGGTGAATTCGGCTGTCGTTCATTCAAAATACACTCGCCTTGAACAGTTTGTTTTCTACCTTAACATGTGAAAAAACTCGCGTGTTTTTATGAGCCACAATTCGACTGAAGTTCACTGAACATTTCACTTCAAGATTCTATATAAGAGACTAAAAAACTTCAGGCAAAAGTGTTAAATTTGACTTGCCGAACTATTTTAGTTTGTAAACTATCGTAGAATGTGAACTTTGCTGGTTTGACACTCAAGAAGTGTAGGGAGAAACACTCGACTACGTCTCGTGTTTCTCCCTACACTTCTTTCGTGCTCTAGCCCCTTCCTGCGTGCTTTATAACAGAACAGAGCACAGTCAAGGCTTCTTTATTTGTTAAATAAAGAATTGGTCCATGCTTAGCGTGCGAAAATCGAGGTATGGATGTACCCGGGAAGTTTGAAGAGCACGAGATACCTCTTAGTAACCGAGTTCGAGGACCGCTCTGCATTTTACGGACCGAGTTTTTTTCGCTCAGATTTATGACCCAAGCACAAAGCGCGCAAGGGCCAAACATCATCACCTGGTTTTTGCTGATGTTTACTGCAACGAAAAACAGTTTATTTCGAGAACATTGACGATACTCTGATCTGACTCAGTTTGGGCGGTTTATGTTACTGATAAACCACCACAATGTATGCAAAAACGTGTATTTCACGCCACTCAACCAAACATTACTAAAAAGAGAAATTGATCCATCGAGACGTGCCGTATCTGTATAACATAAATATAACTACGCAAATTATGTCTCGGAGATGATCCGGCATTAGAGCGAAATGACCCACTTTTCGCTATAAAACTTTATCGTGAAGGATCATGCCGCGGGATTCTGATTTGAATGACCTTATAATCGTGTTATTTACTTTATCAATACGATACTTTATTATGCATTTCCACAACGTTCGCAGTCTTTCAGGATTTCTAGACAATCTATTTCCTTTTGAATAGGCCATTTTACAGTTGTGTACTTAGTTGCCAAGCCTTTGATTTGGAGTGAGGCTTGTTAACCTTGTTAACACTCCACCATCGTTTGATTAATATGTGCACGCTTTTTTTTAAAGCTGAATCTCTATCACAGTAACTTTGCGTTTCCTGTTATGCCAAAAATAAAATCAAAAACACAAAGTCAAAAGAACAGAATAGGTAACAAAGGCTAGGAAATCAACTGAAACAAATTTTTGTTTGGGATTACTCGGTACTTCAGTGTTTCCCTTAAGCAAGAAAAATATTACAACCATGCATTATTGCATGCACAGATTTTCTATACATTTCTCGCGATGAATAATAAAATATAGTATCGTAAAATATGTTTGCATCTCTCCTTTTTGCTTCAAAACTTTCTTCATTTTTATTTCGACTTTGGCAACAGTCTCGTAGATGGGTATTTGAGCAACTTCTTTAGTTGTCCATTGTATAAGCTTCTGTAAAGATGCAATGACAAGGAAAACTAGCTTTTGGGAAAACCCACACAATCAGGAGACACCAAGACTTTTAGTTCTCTTCTTCTTTATTACATTTTCTGTAGCTGATCAAATCGTATCTCTCTTTTACTCACTGTCGTGCACGCTCTAAAGTACCTTATTAGTGAACATGTGGGTAATGCGCTGACTGTCTTCGCAGAGTTTAACCCCTTGTTCAAAATTCTGACCCGGTCAAGTGTATACAAGTTCACTGAATACCAAACATGACCACCGACGAACGTCTTTGTTCAAGAAACAAGCCTCAAAAATAGAGTCAGCACAAACTATTGTTAATATTAAAATTAGAAAAAGATCTTACGGGCCTCTGAACTTGATGAGACTCGCACAACGACTATACAATAATCAGCTAAGACGTTTACAAGTGAAATTTAAAAAACTAAAAATAAAGTACTCAACACGACCAGTTTAGAGACAAAGATTCAAGTTCGAGTAATTGCACGACCAAAGGAGAAAGACAACAGTGAAACCTATCGTAAGTGGGCAAGACTGGCACAATCTTTGAATGCTAACCTTAAAAAACCATGAATCGTAAGAACACTTCCCTACACTCTCTTTTTCCATAGAGGCCTTTTCAAAAGGAGGTCGCATCCAAAATCTCCCTGTATTTACTTATCACTACTCAACAATTTAGTCTACAAGAGCAGCTTTCAGAACATAGCAATCCGGCGACAACTAAGAAGGCAATGACGTTCTGTGTACCGCAAAGAAATTAACTAAACCGGTACCTTTCGCTAGTGTGTTTGGGGCTCGAAAATGCGCAACTAAATAAAAAATAAAACCTATATTTTTATCTCAAAAATTACACTTAAGTAGAGCTAAAAGCCTTGATGACTACTTCAGCAAGAAACAACAACAAGCTCATACTAGAAAAACCAAATATACCTCTTTCCAGAGGTACATCAGCGAAGGTTTGCGGACACATTTACAGGTTACATTGTTGCTGCCATCCTCGGAAAAGTAATATTCCCATCACAAATCTCCTTCCAAAACAGCTAATTATAAACTGAAATAGTTTGTTAAATTATTATCGCGAAAACGCTGTGCAAATACACTAAATTAATGCTACCCGCAACACTGAAGAAACATGTCAATGTTTCCTTTTTGACCAATACCCCCATGGGGGTTTCATGACCATTTCAATCAAATTGGAAAACAGACGTTGTAAACAATCATGTAGTGTTTAAAAATCCCAACCAGTAGGGGGCACACCAGTTGGCTGTATACAAAGCGAGTCAAAGAATCGACCTGAGGGAAAAACGAAACAAATCTAGCGAGTAATAAGGTAGAGGGCTTTCACCTGTGACCACTAGATCACTAGTTCAGCACCCTCACCACACTGCCTCAATCATCGAAGAAGTAATGCTAGTATACTTCTTCCTATAGTTCACTCTGCAACGGATCCCCCCTTTTATTCTTACAAGCCGATAGAACGGTTATTGTCGAAATTAGTTGCAATTATCAATTTCTTATGAAATTACTCGGTTTACTCCTGACAGTAACTTTTATGAAACCGCATATAGGTGTTTGTATTATATTATATAATTAGTGATACGCAAATCCGTTATAAGCGAGTTTCTATCTTACAGTTACCAAATTGGTAATTATATTCTTGATTCATTCTGGTTTCCTTCATCTTCAGGTGGTAAGACGGCATCTGATGTTTTGATGGCGAGACTTGAAGGCAACCGGCTGCTTTTTCTACTGACGATCCTGGTAAATGCCATATTTATCTTGGTGCTCAGAAAAATGTACAGCCATGGGTTAACGGCACTGTTGGCGTGTCCAAACCAAAAACACACAAAGCTGACAATCGGCTGTATATGTAGGTCAGCCTTAGATGCGTGAATGATTTTCATCATGTGGACCACTTGTGGTGGGAGCCAACAAAGGGCAAAGGCACAGGTAACAATAATGAGCATCCGAACCACTCTTTTCTTGGAGGTTTCTAGTTGCGCTCGATTTTCTCTAAAAGCATTCACTCCAGGTGTAACATGGAACCATAAATTCCATGCAGTGATGGTATACAGGCAAGAAATAACGGCCAAGGGGATGACATAGTTGACGACGAAAAGGAGCAGGTATATTCCTCGAAGAGCCCTATCTGGATCACCCAAGATGTAAACAGATAGCGTGCAATAGGAAGAATTATTGTAGTCCTCCGCGGTTTGAATAACAAGGAAAATGGACATGGAGACCAGTGACCAAATCCAAATAAATGGAACGGTTAGTTTAGGCTTTCGAAACCAAAGATGGCGGCGGAGGGGATGAACGATGGCATAGTACCTGTCGATCGCTATGAACGTCAAACAGAGGATGGATGCTGATAAATTTACATAGATAGTGTATACAACACCTTTGCACATGACTTTTCCAAATACTCCCGAGATCATCCACAAACCGTCTGTATATATTATGGAAATCGACCAGGGCATCACTACCAAGGTTAGCAGCAAATCAGCGATGGCCATGTTGACGAATATGAAGCTTGTCACTGATCTGACTTCAGGTTTCTTCCACACGATGTAGATGAGGAAACCATTCCCTGCAAATGCTACGAGCATCGTGATGGCGTAGAGGACTGTCATAACAATCAACTCGGTATCTGGTTTCATCTTAAGTTCCTGTTTTTTTAGTTGCTAAAGTTGAATAAGATAGAACTGTTGTTACTGAATAAACAATCAGTGAATGGAACACCCATGGCCCCCTAAAATCTTATTCGATACCAACCTGGGGTGTGGTGAGAGGAATCGACTGTGAATTCAAAGGAAACAAATTTTTTTTAAAATTTCTTTTTTATTTTAAACTAAGTTCACTTTGGTCGAGTCGATGATATTTCAGGACGTCACTGAAGCTGTGAACATGAACGGAAATACTGGAAACAGGAAAAGGAATGCAGCAGGGCATTTTAATTTTCTCCTTGAATAACCCTGGTGAAAAAATCTTAGTATTGAAGTGATGGTTAAGCATTTCTGCATAGAAGTATTAAGTATTCCCATTCTTAAAATATATAAATACTGGTCTTTGTTGTTGGTTTTCTTTTATGTCGAAAGCGTTTCTTATTTGTCATCTTCTCATTTGTTTTCCGTCCCGATGGATAAAAATAACTTTCAGAAATAGTTTTTCGAATTTTTTTTTGAAATTTTCTGGAAGGTTCCTACATTTGTTCGTATTATACCAATAACGAAAATTATCAGAAACAAACGATAAAAATAACATAATATTCGTTATAACTAACCTTTTATTCTCAGTTCAATATCCGGTACAATAAAAAATAACACCAAAGATAATGTATGATATCTTATTGAAGACACTATTGGCGCATGTATATAACTATTTTTGATGGACTGTAACGTTATTAGTATTACTTTGCAAACAGGAAATCAATCTGCCTATATATTCGCCTTACAAAGTCAACTTCTTTCCCTCCAAGTTATTATGAGTTAAGAAGCGTTGAACGTCTCATGGCAATTCAACGCACCTGCGATAGAATGCACTGAAGTCCGCTGTCAGCAAATAGACTTGTAGCCTCTTAGTACTAAAGGAAGATTGAAAAAAAGGAAAATTTTACATTTCAACCGCACTGATCCAAGCGTTTTTTCAGGTTGATCTAAAATAAGAAACACGGTATACCTTTGGAGATCGATAAGGTTGCTTCCCCTGTCCAACGGTTTTGAGAATTCAATGGCCCGAGACTGAGGAACCCTGATGAACTAAAGAGGTTATTCCTGATCACTTCTGTTTTTAACCATTTCAAAATTATTTCCTATGAATATTAATGCGGGTCTCGGTTGCATCTCTTCTTGACAGCCGGACAGGAATATCAGACATAAATGTTTGCATGAGGGACTTCTCAAATGGATCTCAAATCCAACATGCCTCATATTAATTTCCAAGGCACATAAACACGGGCTTACGTCTTCCGCTTTAAAGAGCAAAAAAAAACCACTTAGAGCTCAGTCAAGATGTCAAACTTATGAACACCATTTATAAGTTATTTTTTCTTCAAAGCGAGCCTTATATGATAAATGTGTGTTGGATTATATAGAAGCATAGTAGTTTTTTTAAACCCATCATATGTTGAATAAGGATAATTATTCATTTACCATCGAATTAGGACATGTCACATGTCATTTACAGTCCGTTTCTATAAATAATCCCATTTTGCTTTAGATCTTCTCGTTGATTTTAATTCATAAACTTGAGTATAAAAAAAACTAACAAACAAGAAGGAAACTCTCTTTACGTGCCGAAATTCAAGATTTACTCCAAAAAAGAGATTTTGTACTTTCTGGCGAGTCTTAAGGCAGGTGCTCCATATTTTAAAACTCATTTTAGTGAGTAATTAGCCACGTGGTCTCACGAACAGCGTGACGAACAAAAGAGAAAGTTGCCTTCGATAGAATGAACAATTTTAATGTAGGAAAATGTATGAAAGTGAAGGAAGTCTGGGGAAATTATGTTTTACGTAGTCATTGTACTTCTTTGTGAATTTGTCGGTTTGTTCTTGATCATGAGCAGCTGTGAATCGATGACAGACCTTCCGTGGGCTCTATTAGTTCGACAAAAAATTATGCACTGTGCAAATAAAACGCAATTAAGTTTAATAAAAAAAATGATAATTTAACTTTAAGTCAACGGCGTCTTGCAACGTAAGGCTTGTTATTAACAATTCTATGATGGTTGACCGTAACAATGCGCAGAAAATGAAGACAAATTCCTCATAACTTTGTTTCCCAACGGTGTGTTTTCATAGCCTGCATAATCATGGGAAAGCTCACGCCACATTTCGGATCACTTTAATGTCAAAATTCCGTTATGGAACCGTCGCCTTCAGGTCAATTTTATTTTTACCTCATAGCTCTCAAATCGAAGTTTAATTGCATGCAAATTATCCCACGTATTTTTGACAGATTCATAAAAATGAAATAATGAGACGGCTCTGCAATGCGCGCTGTCATGCTGAAATAGCAGACGATGAATTAACTTTATTTTCAGAAGAATACATGCTTGAAGCGAAGCAACCACTGGAGTAAAGTCCACGCCAGAACCAAAACTATAAATTTGTATAAATTTTCTTTGCGCCATATTGATTTTTATTAATGGAAATCCGACATCGATTTGCTGATTCAGTCTTAAAACGCGGTAGTTTAACGCCCCTAAAGACAGTGCCCGAGTAAATACTTGTTTAAAAGAGCACAAACGAAAAGCTCTCTTCCATGAATTAATTGATATAGTTTGCTACGTTGTTTCTTTAATTTGACTTCAATAATCTGTACTCAACTTTGGCTTTTATGTTTAAAGGTGCAGTATATTTCCTCAAGAGTCTCTATCAGCCTAACTGTTGATAAAATAGTTCAATTTATGTTTGATGGATGGTGGATTGACAGTGAATAGGAATAGCGCTTTGACGCGGCGCTTTACAGCTTTACATTTCCTGAACATTCAAGTTTAGGAATACAGCCTTTTTTTCAGTTTTCGTTAAGATGATGTCGCATTGATATCAAAAGAAGCAGCCAGAATAAAAGTTTTTTGCGTGGCGCTATAAAATAAGAATAGGAAATGCTTTTCTGAAAAGTTATCCTCCAAACCAGCATCTGCGAAATAATTTGACGCTGAACAGCTAGGACCACCCAATTATTTATCTTCAGCTTTTTTGACGACAAAAACGTAAGGAAAGTTTCTTTGCTTTCTATTCAGGCGCAAAAGAGAAAACTTGGCGAGAACGAAAGCTAATTCACTTAAAAAAAATTCTGCGTGAACACTCTTTCGTTCAGATGCAAATTGACATAGGATCTTTAGCATAATAATCTATCTTGCAAGAGACATTAAATTTAAATAAGATATTGTGCCAGTTTGGCCCTTCGCCGCTAATACTCGTATGGTTGAGTAAGTGTTGGAATAAACTTGGAACATAAGCACCAGCACAGCTTAACCAAAGCGAAATATTTCAAATCTCCGTAGTTAGAGCGGCACGTGAATCGTTTTCTTGAATGTAGCATTTTTATGATTGAGGAATCATTGCGGTATCCGGAAGTAGACCGCATGACAAGAAAATCCGGCCGAGAAACTGAATCATATTTCAACTATCGTCAGCGACATTTTCATTTCCACAAAAAAGATAAGCTCATGGTATGATCAAATTACATCAAACGAATAAAGCTTGCATCACTTACCATCCACAACTGAATCAGGTTCAGTGCATTTTGGCATAGAGCCCTGTGGCTGCCTTGTTTGCTCAGTTTAAAATGCTAGCAAAAATGAGCACAGAGGGTAGAGGTTTAAGTTGTAAAAATACTGTGTGATAGTCACTGGAGCTCGATGTATGAAATGACGCTTATCTCATATAATAGGATGGCTGAGCAAACTAGAAATGAAAAAGACGCATGAACTGGTACGGTTGAACAGTGCGACGAAAAGTGTCAAGCGACGATGCCCACGTAGATAATAAAACTGACCTAGAAGCACCCTCGCGATCTGTGTACTTGTTAAGTTGGAGATTCGAGCAGGATACTCCTATTACTGTATAGTTAGTTTATTAGAAAGCAAGCGGAAGTTGTTGCAGAGGGGCTGCTCCGAGTCTTGTATTTATTTGTGCCAAGGGAAACGAAGCTGGAGGAGCTTCTAGCCATGGTAGAGACACAAGAAATAGCATAAAATGTGGCTATGCAGTTTTGAAATGACACAGGTTTATCAACACAGGTAACTAAACGACTCCTACGAAAACAGACAAAACCGCACAGATCATGCACAGGGCTGCGATCTCTAGCCGTTTGGTCGGTAGCTGAGACGACAGACATTTTGCTTTAAGATACTAAAAAAGAAATTCATTGAAAATAACAGATAGTGACCTACCCAGACCCTCTTGACGATAGACAACCAACAACAGAGAGATCAGCAAAGATCATTCGTAATTCAGTCGCCATCGACTTATGACTCATCCCAGAAAGAATTTTGATTTTATGATTAGATATCAGACTCTCCACGGGCATCTGTAATTTACATGTGATAGATCTGATAGGACACAAGACAACGCGCGAGAAGACATTTTAAGCTCAAGTGAAATTGACAACTGCAAAAAGTCCGCCTCTCTGCGCTAGCGAGATGACAGTAATTGGTAAAAGAGAATAGTGAATTGAACTCCAGACTCTGTCCTAGCTTTGACCAAACACAAACAATCACGTCCACTCTGACTCGATTTGTTACTTCACTCGATAATAAATTTCGTTTGTAAGCAAAGCCTGATTTTTTGCCAATACCAAGTTAGCTGCGTGGGGTCTTCCTTCGATCAGTTGACAAAACCAACTGGTTTGACTAGTGTACTCGTTGATTTGAGAAGTAGAAAGTTTAGTTCGATGACGAGCAAACTGGTTCAAAGCTGTCACTCTACGCTATCATCAAACCGAATCATCTACCAGCGCCTCTTAAGTAAAATAATGGTAGCATCTTCGCAATACAGGGCCAATCTTGAGGGAAAATTTACAGTCGACTCTCGCCCTACGGACACCTCACCATTGCGACGAGAGCTCCAGTGAAACGCATCAAGAAATGACTGAATCACACTTCCGTTTTTACCACGGACTCAGGCTATTACTGAGGTGCGGACACTTTCATGCCACCCAGCGAAACATTTCACTCGTCTTTTCTCCCGCTATAGGGGACACCTAAATAATTCGTCCAAAATCCTCACTCACATAATGCAAAGCGATACTACGATAAAAGAAAATACAGAAACCATTCTACAATTGGCTGCGAACATGAGAATTTCCTGCTTGCGGCCGAATCTGTATCCGGTTCGTGATGCCACGCTAGAAACTTTATGCTTGCGTAGTCACATATTATTTCATATGTTTCGAGACCAAATAACTTATTTTCTCTGTTATTACCCTGCTATTACTGACTCTCGCAATTACGAACACAAAATCTCCCCCCGAGGTTTTTGCAATAACGGGAGTCGAGTGTAACTAGAGGCTCGTTTGGCTCGGCAGTGGATGAAAGAACGAGGAATAATGAACATACGCGTCAAGCCTTTGGTGATTTTACCAGTGGCTCGTTTGACCCGAAGAGGATGAAAGAACGAAGAATAACGAACATACGCGTCAAGTCTTTGGTGGTTTTACTGGTGACTCGTTTGACTCGGCAAAGGATGAAAGAACGAGGAATAATGGATGGGCGTGTTTACTCTTAGGTCTATATATATGGTGGCTCGGTTGGCTTAGCAGTGGATGAAAGAACGAGGAATAGTCCATTAATGTGCTATATAGCAACTTATAACAACGAATTTGTGCCTGGAAATTGTAGGTACGGTTGAACAAAGTGCTTGTATCAAACGACGATGCCTACGTGATCAATTTTTAACCTAGCTACATTAGGAGGGTTTAAAGACCTTAAAAGGATTACAACTCTGATGTACATCGGTTTGGAAAGACAAACATCACATTTATGTCCGTAATGACGATTCTTCTGGTTTTTCAGAACAAAGGAAAAGCATAGAATCGGAATTTATTCAGAGATGTCATCCCACTTTTTTCACACTTTACATCTCCATGTTTTTCACCTTTTTGTGTCATGCATCATTAATAGATGCATTTGATCCAAATTCCCAATATTTAATGTTCATCTGTAGATTAAGAAATTTGAAGTTTCCAAGAAGTCTCGCAAGTGCTTGAATTTTTTAGAGGCCAAATCACTTCTCAACTGGCTCCGAACAAAAAACCAACACACAGCTAGCTGCCCATTGACAAAATGACATTTTATGTTTTGGAGGTCATGGAGGCTTGGTGAGAAGAGAAACTATGATCAGACACAATGCACGTGTCTTATTTTTCATGCTAAAAAAAAAAATAAAAACAGATAAAAGATAATTTTATTATCACGACTTTCAGACGCGTCAAGCCGATAATAATTAATAAAACCATCAAAATTAAAAGGTTTCAAATTGTAATTTTTATATGGAAAGGTTTTACGTGACGTAACCAACTCCAGAGATTCCGCAAGCCAACCTCTTAAAGTGTGACCGAACACCCGACCGATTTCGGATATTTACAAAATTATTCCCTGCTCTGAAATCTTGATTGGTAATACCTATGAACTTCCTCATGCTGCTCAACTTCAGATAGAGAAATGACGAAACAAGTAAAAAAAATTGGGGTATTTTCTTTCATTATCATAAATTGACTCGGAATTGTTATCGAAATTTTTCAATGGCATACTCTTTCTGATTTTAAGAAACTTTACCTAACTTCTCCATCAACCAGCACTTCCGTAATGATTATTAGAAACAACTAAAATTTGAAATTTTTCGCCAAAACATTTACCTCCTTTCCTTTAATAAATTCGAGCAGTTTCGTAAAGCCAGCGTGGCGATCTTTTCCTAGAGGGCATAGGTACAAAAGAAAACAAAAATACGAGAAAGACTTCTATGTCTGACAGCTTTTTCTGTAAAGTTATACACCTGATAAACACTCGTTATACTGACTTCGCCATAGCTTTGTATAAAGAACTTTACGATGGTTTATCGTAACAATGCACAGAAAGTGGAGACAAATTCCTCCAAAATTTGTTTCCTTACACTGTGTTTTCATAGCCTGCATAATCATGGGAAAGCACACGTCACATTTCGGATCACTTTAATGTCAAAATTCCGTTATAGAACCGTCGCCTTCAAATCAATTTTATTTTTACCTCATAGCCCTCCTATAGAAGTTGAATTACATGCAAATGATCCCACGTATTTTTGACAGGTCCATGATTATAAAATAATGAGACGGTTGCAGGTTCACATTTACTAACCATTTAATTCGAGGAATACAGCCTCTTTTTTTTAGTTTTTGTTGAGATCATGTCGCACTGATATCAAAAGAAGCAGCCAGAATAAAAGTTTTTTGCATGGCGCTATACAATAAGTATAGGAAATGCTTTTTTAAAAAATTATCCTCAAAACCAGCATCTGCGAAATAATTTGACGCTGAACAGCTAGGACAACCCAATTATTTATCTCCAACTTTTTTTAAGACAAAAACGTACGGAAGGTTTCTTTGCTTTTTGTTCAGGCGCAAAAGAGAAAACTTGGCGAGAACAAAAGCTAATTCAGTAAAAAAAAAAATTCGCATCAACACTCTTTCGTTCAGATGCAAATTGACATAGGATCTTTAGCATAATAATCTATCTTACAAGAGACACTAAATTTTCACAAGATATTGCTCCAGTTTGGCCCTTCGCCGCTTATACTCGTATGGTTGAGTAAGTGTTGGAATAAACTTGGAACATAAGAACAAGCTCCGCTTAACAAAGGCGAAATATTGCAAGTCTCCGTAGTTAGAGCGGCACGTGAATCGTTTTATTGAATGTAGGATTTGTATGATTGAGGAATCATTGGGGTACCAAGAAGTAGACCTCTTCACAAGAAAATCCGGCCGAGAAAATTACCATATTTCAACTATCGTCAGCGACATTTTAATTTCCACAAAAAAGATAAGCTCATGGTATGATCAAATTACATCAGACGAATGAAGCTTACATCACTTAAAATGGGTTTAAAATAGCATAAAATTTGGCCGTGCAGTGTTCAAATGACAAAGATTTATCAACACAGGTAACAAAACGACTCTCACGAAAACAGAAAAAACCGCGCAAACCATGCACAGGGCAGCGATCTCTAGCCATTTGGTCGTTAGCTGAGACGACAGACATTTTCATTTAAGATACTTAAAAAGAAATTCATTGGAAATAACAGATAGTGACCTACCTAGAGTCTCTTGACAATAGACAACCAACAGCAGTCCACCATCGATGGTGTAGCAAAGATCATTCGTAATTCTGTCGCGACTTATGACTCATCCGAGAACGAATTTTGATTTTATGATTAGATCTCAGACTCTTCACGGGCATCTGCAATTTATATGTGATGGATCTGATAGAAAACAAGACAACGCGTGAGAAGACATTTTAAGCTCGAGTGGAGTGACAACTGTCCGCCTCTCTGCGCAAGCGCTAGACAGTAATTGGTAAAAGAGACGGATCCTAGTGAATTGAAGTCCAGACTTTGTACGAGCTTTGACCAAAGACAAACAATCACGTCCACTCTGACTCGATTTGTTATTACACTCTATAATAAATTTCAGGTAATTTAGTGTTAACAACTGGGTTGAAAACGTAAATTAGCCACCGTAAAGGGTAAAAAAGCTGACGTTTCGAGCGTTAGCCCTTCGTCAGAGCCATTAGAGGAATTGTGGGTTGTGTGTGGATTCTACATATAAATCCACACACAAACCACAATTCCTCTAATCCCTCTGACGAAGGGCTAACGCTCGAAACGTCAGCTTTTTACCCTTTACGGTGGCTAATTTACGTTTTCAACCCAGTTGTTAACACTAAATTACCTGCTATACTCTCCCACCGACGCAGCACCACAGTTTCTTTAGAAACTTACCCCTTTATTCTATAATAAATTTCGTTTGTAAGCAAAGCTTTAATTTTTGACAATAGCAAGTTAGCTGAGTGGAGTCTGCGGTGAAGAAAAGAGATATAAGCGATCCTCGCAGCTATGAACACAACTGAACCGGTAGTTGAGAAATGAGACCTGAAAAAAATTAAGGCCCGTAGGGATATGAACCCCTGACCCCTGCGATACAGGTGCAGCGCTCTACCAACTGAGCTAACAAGCCAACTGGGAGCTGGTCATTTCTTCACCGCAGTGCACATATAAGGTTTTTCATATATTTCCAGTCATTCTCCACCCCTTGGAAGGGTTATTTGGATCCAACATTATGACCAGCTATTATGACCGTAGTGATTACCAGAAACAACTGAAATTTGAAATTTTTTGCTAAACATTTGCCTCCTTTTCTTTCAGAAATTCGACCAGTTTCGTAAAGCCAACGAGGCGATCTTTTCCTAGAAGGCATAGGTGCAAAGGGAAACAAAAATACGAGAAAGACTTCCATGTCTGACTGCTTCTGTTAAGTTATACACCTGCTAAACACTCGCTACGTCTGCCATAACTTTGATGTTGGCACTGACCATCAACAAATTTATTTCCTCTTTTCCCAAGATATGCAAATTATAACGTCTGATAACATCTGCATTGGATGCATAAATCAAGTCTCTGAAAAGTCATTTTTGTTATCAAACGGCAAGTGATGGGAAATGACGAAAAGTAATATCTTGAGAAAGAAATATTTCTAGATGAAAACATCTTCTGCCTTAAGATGAGGCAGCATTGACGGGATGGTTGTAATTATCACACATTTACAATCCTAAGTAAATAAGTGAAAATTACCAATATCAAATGTGTCTTCCACTCATGATGTTTTCACAAACCTGTATTTAATTTCTCTTGCACTTTTTAAATGTTTCTTACTTCAAAAAGAGAGGCCGTCCAGTGAATCCACGATGCGTGAAGATTCAAGCATGGTGATCGCTGTGTAAAATTCGACCAAAACACCTTGATAAAGTCTTTCTGTCAAATATTTACAGTTTCAATTTCGAATTACGTCAATCCAAATTGTTTTATTTTTAATCTTTTTTCCTATTTTGCTAAGATTGCGCTGTAGCTTTCCGTACCCTCGTTTTGTTATACAAATTACTGAAAATATGTTTACTATTTTCTATGCAGCTATTTTTGCGTGCAGAATGCCTACGCCATCACTATGGATATTTTTAGAAGACTTATCAGTTTTCAAAATAACTGAAAAATTTTCAATTTGTTATCATCTTTTTTTATTTCGTATGTATTGCTTGGTAACACGGTCTTCGCTAAGACTCTGTAGTGATCAGAATTTTGGAAAACATGTTTACATGGTTAATTTATGATTGGAGTGGATCACAGTGGGTGTCTTATGTAGCTTTTCCGATCTGCCTTTTCGAATCCAATTGACGAAACTCCCATATCTTGTCTCTTCATTCATATATAATATTTACAGTCCTGGATCTTAAATTGCCAATTCCTTGCCAAATAAATCCCAAATGCAGAGAGCCATTTTTCGAAAATTTCGTTATTTTCCCTGACCCGGAGACTTATTTCAAATTTTCAACCTAAGATAGTTCCAAGTTCCATTAAGGAAGACATCCCAGTTTAGATTCAAACGTGATTCTGGAGACTACACCTGATTCAGGGTAGTATTTAAATGTAAGCTGAACATGACAAGTGCTGATCACAGAAAAGAATAATAAAAGTCTCTTTCTCATAAAAAATTAAAGTAAAACATACCCCAAAAATCTCCATTTTAGATGGATAACGCTTTCCTGGTGTAAACAAGAAATTAGAAAACCCAAACTAAATGAAGAGAAGGCAAACTGCACCGCAGCTTAACAGGACGGAAACTCTGAAGTCAGGTAAAAAAAATGCTCATGTCATCTTATTTACACACAGGCGTGCGAAAATGAAGAAATGTAAAATCGTTTCCGTGTTTACATAGCCTGATGTAAACACGCGGGAGGTTGGGAGAACACGTCATAAGCAGCTTATCGAGTGTTTTCCCAACCTCCCAGGTGTTTACATCGAGCTATGTAAGCACGGAAATGTAGTACATTTCTTTCATAAAATCACCTGGTTTTTGTTGGTGTTTACTGGAACGAAAAACAGTTTATTTCGAGAACAGTGACAATACTCCAACTAAGTTTGGGCGGTTTATGTTACTGATAAACCACCACAATGTATGCAAAAACGTGTATTTCACGCCACTCAACCAAACATTACTAAAGGGAGAAATTGATCGATCGAGACGTGCCGTATCTGTATAACATAAATGTAACTACGCAAATTATGTATCGGACATGATCCGGCATTAGAGCGAAATGACCCACTTTTCGCTATAAAACTTTATCGTGAAGGATCATGCAGCGGGATTCTGAATTGAATGGCCTTATAATTGTGTTATTTACTTTATCAATACGGTACTTTATTATGCATTTCCACAACGTTCGCAGTCTTTCAGGATTTTTAGACAATCTATTTCCCTTTGAATAGGCCATTTTACGGTTGTGTACTTAGTTGCCAAGCCTTTGATTTGGAGTGAGGCTGAAGGTGACCTTGTTAACACTCCACCATCGTTTGATCAATACGTGCACACTTTTTTTTTTAACTGAATCTCTATCACAATAACTTTGTGTTTCCTGTTATACTAAAAATAAAATAAAAAACACAAAGTAAAAAGAGCAGAATGGGTAACAAAGGCTAGGAAATCACCTGAAACAATTTTTTGTTTGGGATTCCTCGTTACTTCAGTGTTTCCCTTAACCCTTTCACTCCCAAGATCTCATTGGTAATTCTCCTTACTGTCTGCTATACAACTCTTATGATGTTAGGTCTGAGAATTTGGTATTGGATCAACTAATAATCCCCTAGCTGATATATTTGTTTTTTCTTATCACTTGCCTGTTTGATATTGTATTGATTTGCTCCTTGTTTTGTATTTTTTTTCGACCTCTTCTCCAAGGCCAATCACGGTTATTTCCTTCACGAGAATTCTTATTTTTTCTGGATAATCCAAAAATGATATCGATCTTATCAATATTGGGAGAAAATTAAGATGGCTAGAGGAAAAAAAAACCGTAACCAAGGCAACCCACATGTACCAGAATCGCCGGGGAGTTGCATCCAGGCCAGAAATACATAAGATGAGGCGTGCTCCTACTCCACCTACTAAGGGTCACAGAGTCTCCTCAGAGTCTCGAAAGTTTCCGATGAATATTCAAGCAAATATTGATTGCCGATCTTATCAGTATGCTGGACTGGCTTGTAACGCAGCTCCGTAGTTTAAAGAACCATGAGAAGGTCTGATGTTCAAATTCTTAACGAAGTCACAGATTATCTTTTTCAGGTTCCCAGCTGCATGTTCGTTTTTAAATAAAGTGCATATTTTCTTATGGTATTTTGTCAAAGGAATTAACGAGCTCCCCTTGAAAATCTCATTTTATCCTATTGTCCCCATTTTGTCCCTATGACACTTGAAACCTAAAAAACAAAATTAACGCCCCATTACACAGAGCTCTTACTTGGATGTCAGCTGAAACTATCCTTGTGTGCTTCAGAATTGAAGAAAACTATCCTTGTGTGCTACAGAATTAAAGAAAACTGTGAGGAACGATTGGTTAGTATCGATGAGAAAATTATGAATAAACAAAACAAATTAGTATATAGCAGACAGGTGAATTGCGCTTTTCGCGCGCGCTAATTAGCTACTTCGCTAATCAGCTAGATCGCCGGTAATGACTGTGAAATACCTCGTTTCACAACGCCTATCTTCTAATTATTATTAAAATTTATTCATTTGCTGGATAGTTCTGAAAATTGAACTCTATTTCTCTATATTCTTCTCAGATGTCCAAGCCCCCGAATATTAGCTTCATTTTCTCTTTTCCTTTTCAGTTGTTGTTGTTGTTTTTTTTTTTTTAATTATATTATTTCAGAACAAATTCAGACAAAAAAAGAACAAATATTACAACCTTAAGGGAGATCGGGTGGCGAAGTGGTTAGCGTGCTCCATTCTAAATGGAATAAGAGGATTCTTGATCCATAAGTATTTCTTTTGCTTTAATTGTGTATGTCATAACCGGAGGCTCTTACAAATCTCCTTTCAGAACAGCTAATTATAATCTGAAATAGTGAAATTTAAGTTATTATCGCGAAAACGGTATGCAAATACACTTAATTAACGCTATCCGGAGCACTGAATAAACATGTCAGCGTTTCCTTTTTGACCAATACCCCATAGGGCTCTCATGCTCATTTCAATCAAATTGGAAAACAGATGTTGTAAATAATCAAATTCTTTAAAAATACCAACCAGGAGGGGGCACACCAGTTGGCTGTATACAAAGCGAGTCAAGGAATCGACCCTACGGAAAAACGAGAACAAATCCAGCAAGTATTAGAGTAGGGGGCTTGCACCCGTGACCACCAGATCACTAGTTCAGCACCCTCACCATACTGCCTAGAACATCGCACAAGCAATGCCAGTATGCTTCTTCCTATAGTTCACTATGCCACGGATCCCCTTTTTTATTCTTACCAGCCGATAGAACGGTTCCTGTCGAAATTAGTTGCAATTATCAATTTCTCATCAAATTACTCGGATTACTACAGTAACTTTTCTGAAACCGTATACAGGTGTTTGTATTATATTATATAATTAGTAATACGCAGATCCGTTTTAAGCGAGTTCCCATCTTACAGTTACCAAATTCGAAATAAAAGTTTCATGTTATGAGAGGGATTATATCGTTGATTCTTTCTGGATTGCTTCATCTTCAGGTGGTAAGACGGCATCTGATGTTTTGATGGTGAGACTTGAAGTCAACCGGCTGCTTTTTCTACTGACCATCCTAGTAAATGCTGTGTTTATCTTGGTGCTCAGAAAAATGTACAGCCATGGGTTAACGGCACTGTTGGCGTGTCCAAACCAGAAACACACAAAGCTGACAATCGGCTGTATATGTAGGTAAGCCTTAGATGCGTGAATGACTGTCATCACGTGGACCACTTGTGGTGGGAGCCAACAAAGGGCAAAGCCACAGGTAACAATAATGAGCATCCGAACCACTCTTCTCTTGGAGGTTTCGAGTTGCGCTCGATTTCCTCTCAAAGTGTTCACTCCAGGTGCAACATGGAACCATAAATTCCATGCAGTAATGGTATACAGGAAAGAAATAACGGCCAAGGGGATGAGATAGTTGACAACGAAAGGAATGAGGTATATTCCTCGAAGAGCCCTATCTGGATCACCCAAGATGTAAACAGATAGCATGCAATAGAAATAATTATTGTAGGTTTCCACGGTTTGAATAACAAGGAAAACGGACATGGAGACCAGTGACGCGATCCAAATAAATGGAACGGTTTGTTTGGGCTTTCGAAACCAAAGATGGCGGCGGAGGGGATGAACGATCGCATAGTACCTGTCGATCGCCATGAACGTCAGGCAGAGGACAGATGCTGTTATAGTGACATAGGCAGTGTATACAACACCTTTACCCATAACTTTTCCAAATACTCCCGGGATCATCCACAAACCGTCTGTATATATTATGGAAATCGACCAGGGCATCACAATCAGGGTTACAAGCAAATCAGCGATGGCCATGTTGACGAACATAAAGCTTGTCAGTGATCTGACTTCAGGTTTCTTCCACACGATGTAGATGAGGAAGCCATTCCCTGCAAACGCTACGAGCATCGTGATGGCGTAGAGGACTGTCAAAAAAATCCACTCGGTATCTGGTTTCATCTTTAGTTCCCTGTTTTTTCTGTTGCTAAAGTTTAATAGGATAAGACTGTTATTACTGAATAAATAATCAGTAAAGGGAACACTCATGGCCCCCCTAAAATCTTCTTCGATACCAACCTGAGATGTGGTGAGGGGAATCGATTGTAATTTCAAAGGAAACAAAAACATTAATTTTTTTTTTTTTTTTTTTTAAACAAAGTTCACTTTGGTTGAGTCGATGATATTTTGGGACGCCACTGAAGCTGTGAACAGGAACGGAAATACTGGAAACAGGAAAAGGAATACAGTAGGACATTTTGATTTTCTCCATAAATAACCCCAGTGAAAAAATCTTAGGGTGCGTTCCTTTGGGAGAATCCGGATCAGGATTTCTGATCTGTGGCGTTCCTTTCGAGCAAATCCATTTTCAGATCAGTGATCTATCAAATCCACTCTGGACAAGGATTCGTCGGTTCACTGATCTGCGTGATCTAAAGACGGATCATTGGATCACTGATCCAACGCGTTCCTTTAGGCGAAGGATCCGAAATTAATCATTTTGCCCGGCGGTGCTCAATTTCAAATTAGTAGGTACCTCATATATTGACCGGAAAGATTGTTGGCAATCCTCCGCAAATTCTGCGATAAACAGGAAATAAAATCGATTTTGTAATGTTAAATCGATCGGCCACTGATCGCAGGCATTCAGGGTTCTCCAGTATCCATATCGCAGACAATATTTGCTTCTGTTTTAATTCCATCGTTTGAGTTTACCATGAAAAAATGTGCTTCTAATGAATAGTGCGTGCTAAAAGCCCGTGCAGTAAGACGAGCCATTGAGGGAAGAGCTCAATAACCCACGTACATACATAAGTCTTAAAATAGCGTACTTTCTTGGAATTCTCTGAGAGCTCGTCTAAAACTCCGTTCCTTTCATGCGCCGTGATCTGTGTGATGTTAGTAATGAAGTCACGGTTAAGCATTTCTGCATAGATGTATTAAGTATTCTCATCCTTAAAATATATAAATACTGGTCTTCGTTGTTGGTTTGCCTTTATGACGAAAGCGTTTTTAATTTTTCATCTTCTTATTTGTCGTTTTCCGTCCCGATGAATAAAGATAACTTTGAGAAACAGTTTTTTTTTTACTATTTTCAATTTTCTGCACGGTTCCTTCATTTGTTCGCATAATACCAATAACGAAAATTATCAGAATATCTGATAATTAATATTATCTGACGGACTGTAACGTTGTTAGAATTAGTTTGGAAACAGGAAACTGATCTGCCTATATATTCGCCTTACAAAGTCAACTTGTTACCCTCCAAATTGTTGTGAGTTAAGAAGCGTTGAACGTCTCATGGCAGTTGAACGTACCTGCGATAGAATGCACTGAAGTCCGCTGTCAGCAAACAGACTTGTAGCCTCTCAATACTAAAAGAAGATTAAAAAAAAGGAAAAAAAACATTTCAACCGCACTGATCCAAGCGTTTTTTCAGGTTGATCTGAAATAAGAAACACGGTAAACCTTTGGAGATCGATAAGGTTGCTTCTCCTGTCCAACGGTTTGAGAATTCAATGGCCCGAAACTGATGAACCCTGCTGAACTAAAGAGCTTATTCCTGATCCCTTCCTTTTTTTAACCATTTCAAAATGATTTGCTATGAATATTAATGCGGTCTCGGTCGCATCTCTTCTTGACAGCTGGACAGAAATATCAGACATAAATGTTTGAGTGTGGGAGTCCTCAAATTGATCTCAAATCCAACATTCCTCATATTAATTGTCAAAGCACCTACAACGCGGGCTTAAGTCTTCCGCTTTGAAAGTCATGTCATTTACAGTTAGTTCCTATAAATAATCCCACTTTTTCTTTAGATCTCCTCGTTGATTTTAATTCATAAACTTGAGTATAAAAAAACAAACAAACAAAAAGGAAACCCTCTTTACGCGCGGAAATTCAAAATTAACTCAAAAGGGAGATTTTGTACTTTCTCGCGAGTCTTAAGGCAGGTGCTCCGTATTTTAAAACTCATATTAGTGAATAATTAGCCGAGTGGTCTCACGAGATGACGAACCAGAGAGAAAGTTGCCTTCGGTGGAATAAACAATTTTAATTTAGGAAAATATAGGAAAGTGAAGGAAATCTGGGGAAATTGCGAAATTATGTTCTATGTATGTCATTTTACTTCCTTGTGAATTTGTCAGTTTGTTCTTGATCATGAACAGCTGTGAATCAATCACAGACCTTCATTGGGCTCTCTTAGTTCGACAAAAAACAATGCACCGTGCAAATAACACGCAATTTAGTTTCATAAGAAAATGATGATTTAGCTTTAAGTCAATGGCGTCTCGCAACGCAAGACTTGTTATTTAGAATTCTACGATGGTTGATCGTAACAATGCACAGAAAGTGGAGACAAATTCCTTTTTAATGTGTTTTCTTACACTGTGTTTTCATAGCCTACATAATCATGGGAAAGCACAGATCACATTTCGGATCATTTTAAAGTCAAAATTCCGTCATGGCCTTCTGGTCAATTTTATTTTTACCTCATAGCCCTGCTATCGAAGTTAAATTGCATGTAAATGATCCCACGTATTTTTGACAGATCCGTGATAATGAAATAATGAGACAGTTCTGCAATGCGCGCTGTCATGCTGAAATGACAGATGAATTAACTTTAATTTTAGAAGAATATATGCTCGAAGCGAAGCAACCACAGGAGTAAAGTCCGCGCCAGAGCCAAAACTTTAAATTCATATAAAATTTTCTTTGCATGATATTTATTTTTATCAATTGAAATCCGACATCGACTTGCCGATTTTGTCTTTCGATAAAACGCGGTAGTTAAACGCCCCTCAAGACAGTGCCCGAAAAAATACTTGTTTAATAGAGTAAAAACGAAAAGCTCTCTTTCATGAATTAGCTGATAAAGTTTTCTATGGTTATTTCTTCAATTTGACTTCATGAATCTGTAGTCAACTTTGGCCTTTATGTTTAAAGATGCAGTTTCTTCATTTCCTCACGAGTCTCTATCAGCCTAACTGTTAATAAAACAGTTCAATTTATGTTTGATGGATGGTGGATTGACAGGGGATAGGAATAGTGCTTTGACGCGGTGCTTTGCAGCTTTACATTTTCTAAACATTTAAGTTTAGGAATACAGCCTTTTTTTTCAGTTTTGGTTAAGATCATCTCGCATTGATATCAAAAGAAGCAGCCAGAATAAATTTTTTTGCATGGCGCTATATAATAAGTATAGGAAGTGCTTTTTGAAAAATTATCTCAAAGCCAGCATCTGCGAAATAATTTGACGCTGAATGGCTAGGACCACCCAATTATTTATCTTCAGCTTTTTTGACAAAAAACGTACGGAAAGTTTCTTTCCTTTTCGTTCGGGCGCAAGAGAGAAAACTTGGCGAGAACAAAAGCTAATTCTGTAAAAAAAAATTCTGCATGAACACTCTTTCGTTCATATGCAAATTGACATAGGATCTTTAGCATATTGCGCCAGTTTGGCCCTTCGCCGCTAATACTCGTATGGTTGAGTAAGTGTTGGAATAAACTTGGAACATAAGCACAAGCTCGGCTTTTAAGTCTTCGTAGTTAGAGCGGCATGTGAATCGTTTTCTTGAATGTAGCATTTGTATCATTGAGGAATCATTGCAGTATCAGGAAGTAGACCTCATAACAAGAAAATCCGGCTGAGAAACTAAACCATATTTCAACTATCCTCAGCGACATTTTCATTTCCACATAAGAGAAGCTCATGGTATGAAAATCATCAAGAGACTTACCTACGGCATATAAGGCTCCTGCTTGCATCAAATTACATTAAACGAATAAGGCTTACATCACTTGCCATCCACAACTGAATCAGGTTCAGTGTATTTTTGCGTAGAGCCCTGTGGCTGCCTTGTTCATTCAGTTTAAAATGCTAGCCAAAATGAGCACAGAGGGGAGAGGTTTGAGTTTTAAAAGTACTGTGTGATAGTCACTGGAGCTCGATAAATGAAATGACGCTTGTCTCATGTGACATTATGCCTGAGCAAACAAGTTGAACCGTACGATGAAAAGCGTAAAGCGACGATGCCCACGTGGATGATAATAAAACTGACCTGGACACCCTTTCACGATCTGTGTACTTGTTAAGTCGGAGATTCGAGCAGGATACCCCTATTACTGTAAAGTTAGTTCATTGGCAAGCTAGCGGAAGTTGTTGCATAGGGGCTGCTCTGAGTCGCGGAATTTGTTCTCACTGTGCTGTGGGAAACGAAACTGGAGGAGCTTCTAGCCATGGTAGAGACACAAGAAATAGTTTTAAAAAAGCACAAAGTTGTGGCCATGCAGTGTTGAAATGACACAGGTTTATCAACACAGGTAACAAAACGACTTTCACGAAAACAGACAAAGCCGCGCAAACCATGCACAGGGCTGCGATCTCTAGCCGTTTGGTCGTTAGCTGAGACAACAGAAATTTTGCTTTAAGAAGCTTAAAAATAAATTCATGGAAAATAATAGATGGTGACTTACCCGCAGACTCTCTTGACTATAGACAACCAACAACAGTCCACCGTCGATCTTAGCAAAGATCATTCGTAATTTAGTCCCGATTTATAACTCATCTGCGATAGCATTTTGATTTTATGATTAATTAAATCTCAGACTCTTCACGGGCATGTGAAATTTATATGTGATGGATCTGATAGGAAACAAGACAACGCGTGAGAAGACATTTTAAGCTCAAGTGAAATTGACAACTGTACAAAGTTCGCCTCTCTGCGCTAGCGAGATGACAGTAATTGGTAAAGAGACGGGCCCTAGTGAATGGAACTCTAGACTTTGTACTAGCCTCGACAAAACACAGACAATCACGTCCACTCTGACTCGATTTGTTATTACACTCGATAACAAATTCCGTTTATAAGCAAAGTTTGATCTTTTGACAATAGCAAGTCAGCGGAGTGGAGTCTCCCTTCGATCAGTTGACAAATCGAACTGGTTTGACTGGTGCACTCGCTGGTTTGAGAAGTAGAACGTTTAGTTCGATGACGAACACACTGATTCAAAGCTGTCACTCTACACTATCATCAAACCAAATCATCTACCAACGCCGCTTAAGTAAAATAATAGGGGCATCTGCACAATACAGGGCGACAAAGGCCCCGGTGAAACGCATCAAGAAATGACTGAATTAAACTCCCGTTTTTACTACGGACTCAGGCTATTACTGAAATGCGGACACTTTCATGCCACCCAGCGAAACATTTCACTTGCCTTTTCTCTCTCTATAGCGGACACTTAAGTACTTCGTCCAAAATCCTGACTTACATAATGCAAAGCGACATTACGATAAAAGAAAATACAGAAACCATTCTTCAATTGGCTGCGAACATGAGAATTTCCTGCTTGCGGCCGAATCTTTATCCGGTTCGTGAGGCCACGTTAGAAACTTTATGCTTGCCTACTTACATATTATTTCATAGGTTTAGAGACCAAATAACTGATTTTCTCTAGTACCCCGCTATTACGGACACAAAATCTCCCCCGAGGTTGTCCGCAATAACGGGAGTCGAGTGTATCTATCTAAGAACGAGGATTAATGGATGTGCATGTTAAGTCTTAGGTCTAAGTATGTGGTGGCTCGGTTGGCTTGGATGAAAGAACGAGGAATAGTCATTTAATGTGCAGTCTTAGGTCTATATAACAACTTATAGTAACGAATTTATGTCTGGAAATTGCAGGTACGGTTGAACTGTGCGAAGGAAAAGCGCTTGTATTATCTAGCGACGATCAAAGTGCTCGTATTATCAAGCGACGATCAAAATGCTTTTATCAAACGACAATGCCTACGTGATCAATTTTTAACTAAGCTACATTAGGAGGGTTAAAAGACCTTAAAAGGATTACAACTCTGATATACATTGGTTTGGAAAAACAAACATTGCATTTATGTCCGTAACGACGACTCTTCTGGTTTTTCAGAACAAAAGAAAAGCATAGAGACGGAATTTATCCAGAGATGTCATCCCACTTTTTTCTCACTTCACATCTCCATGTTATCCATCTTTTTGTGTCATGCATCATTAATAGATGCATTTGATCCAAAATTCCCAATATTTAATGTTAATCTGTAGATTAAGAAATTTGAAGTTTCCAAGAAGTCTCGCAAATGCTTGAATTTTTCAGAGGCCAAATCACTTCTCAACTGGCTCCGAACAAAAAACGAACCCACAGCTAGCTGCCCATTGACAAAATGACATTTTATGTTTTGAAGGTCATGGAGCCTTGGTGAGTAGAGAAACTGTGATCAGACACAATGCAAGTGTCTTACTTTTCATGCAAAAAAAAATAAAAACAGATAAAAGATAATTTTATTAACACGACTTTCAGAAGCGTTAAGCCGATAATAATTAATAAAACCATCAAAATTGACAGGTTTCAAATTGTAATTTTATATGGAAAGGTTGTACGTGATGTAACCAACTCTACAGATTCCGCAAGCCAACCTCTTAAAGTGTGACCGAACACCCGACCGATTTCGGATACTTGCAAAATTATTCCCTGCTCTGAAAGCTTGATTGGTAATAACTATGAACTTCAGATAGAATATTAACGAGACAAGTCAGAAAAGTCGGGATGTTTTCTTTAATTATCATCCACTGACTCGGAATTTTTAACGAAATATTTCAATTTCATTCATTTATCACACTCTTTTTAATTTAAAGAAACTTCCCCTAATTCCTCCATCATCTAGCATTTCCGTAATAATAACTAGAAACAACTTAAATTTGAAACTTTTGCTAAAACATTTACCTCCTTTTCTTTTATAAATTCGAGCAGTTTCGTAAAGCCACCGTGGCGATCTTTTCCTAGAGGGCATAGGTACAAAAGAAAACAAAAATACGAGAAAAACTTCTATGTCTGACTGCTTTTATTATCGGCTTAACGCTTCTGAAAGTCGTGTTAATAAAATTATCTTTTATCTGTTTTTATTTTTTTTGCATGAAAAGTAAGACACGTGCATTGTGTCTGATCACAGTTTCTCTACTCACCAAGCCTCGATGACCTTCAAAACATAAAATTATACACCTGATAAACACTTGCTATACGCCGCCATAGCTTTGTATAACAAGATAAATCACACTCATTTGGATTAGTTCTTACTAATGTTCAATTGGAGGACAGACTCCTCGTTGGCATCCCGATAATCAATATTTAAGCAAATAAATATTGCCGTGGGTCTCTTCAGTATTAACTCACAGAGTCAAACTAGGCTGTGCTTCGTGTGGCACGTTTTTGTTCTTACAACTTTCGTCTCATCCACGAACATGTGGAAAACTTGAAATTACGAATTGCTGTTGCTGGCACCGACCATCTACAAATTTATTTCCTCTCGTCCTAAGATATGCAAATTATAACGTCTGATAACATCTGCATCGGACGCATAAATCAGTCAAAAACGTTTCTGGAAAAAGATTGAAGCCATTTTTCACGAAGGCGGGGCCAAGGAAATATTATAATATTATAACCAGGTGAGGACTCGAACCTCAGTTCTTCAGGTTTTTCCGTTTTTTTTGTTGTTTTGTTTTGTTTTGTTTTTTTTCAGTGTAATCAAAAGAGTAAAAAGTCGACTGTATGCAGTACGGAACCAATCCTATTGTCCTCTTCTCTTAAAACCTGGTTTCTCATCTAACGGCAAGTGATGGAAAATGACGAAAAGTAATACCTTGAGAAAGAAAAGTAAATATTTCTAAATTAAAACATCTTCTGCCTTAAACAATCTCCCGATTCGAGACACTTTCGACGCGCTGATGAGGCAACATTGACAGGATAGTTCTAATTATCACACACATACGATCCTAAATAAATAGGTGAAAATTACCAATATCAAATGTGTCTTCCACTCATAATGTTTTTACAAACCTGTTTTTAATTTCTCCTGCACTTTTTAAATGTTTCTTACTTCAAAAAGAGAGGCCGTACAGTGAATCCACGATGCGTGAAGATTCAAGCATGGTGATCGCTGTGTAAAATTCAACCAAACGCCTTGATGACATGTTTCTTTCAAATTTTTACAGTTTTAATTTCGAATTACGTCAATTAAAATTGTTTCATTTTTAATCTTTTTTCCTATTTTGTTTTGATTGTGTGGTAACATACCGTACTCTTTTTTTTCATAAAAATTATTGAAAATATGTTTACTTTTTATATGCTACTTTTTTTGCGTGCAGAATGCCTACGCTATCATTGTGGATATTTTTTAAAGACTTATCAGTTGTCAAGATAACTGAGAAATGTTCAATTTGTTATCATTTTTTATTTCGTATGTATTGCGTGAGAACACGGTTTTCGTTAAGACCTTCTTGTGATCAGAATTTTGGAAAATATGTTTACATGGTTAATTTATTGTTACAGCGGATTACAGTGGGTGTCTTTTCTAGCTTTTCGATCTGTCTTTTCGAATCCGAAAAATTTCGTTATTTTCACTGACCCAAAGACGTATTTCAAATTTTTAATCTAAGATGGCCTTCGATGATTATTTTACAAGTTCCATCATAGTTTAGATTAAAACGTGATTCTGGAGACTTCACCTGATTCAGAGTAGTATTTAAATGCAAGCAGAACATGACAAATTCTGATCACAAAATAGAATGATAAAAGTCTCTTCCTTATAAAAAATTAAAGTAAAAAATTTCCTTAAAATTTACATTTTAGATGGATAACCCATTTGGTAAACAAGAAATGAGGAAACCCAAACTAAATGAATATTTTGTAAAGTCGAACGCCAAAACACATATTAACAATGATTGTTGATCATTGGATTATATCTACCGCCTACACTTTGGGTGAACGTGTCTGACATATGGAAACCTCTGCTGCCCTAAATGGAGACGACGGCAGTTATAGTTGATGATGACCAAATTGTTATTTTTAGGTAATGGTGCAGTACACTATAGCGCATCAAATCTAGATCTAAACATAACAATAAACTACAAGAACACGAGTCTTCTGACGTTACGTTATTATCTCAAGTGCATCCATAACTCGATATACGCACAGCTAAAAGCATGAGCAAATTCTTTTATGGCAAACAGAGCGACAACAAGGATCTGCGCGAAGAAGCCTTTTATTGTGATAGCGTGCAATTGTGATTGTTTTTGTTTTTGCAAATTCCCAATTAAAGGACGGAAACTCTGAAGCCAAGTAAAAAACACGCTCACGTCATCTTATTTACGTACGGGCATGCGTAAATAAAGATTTTGTTCATAGCAGCTCAATAGGACTTATATAGGGCAAGCACGCACGCTATGTTATAATGCAGCGTTTTCAAATGTGACTGATTTCTCGGGGTTTTTTAATTAAAGGTGAATGCAGACGTAGTTGCTTCGCTTATCTCTCGATCTGTGGACGTTTCGACAAATTTGTATGATAGACTTACTATCTTTCTCAGGATACTTACTTAAAGATAGAGTTGACCTCAAGCAAGCACCCACGCTATGTTATAATAAAGCGTTTTATTTATTTATTTATTTTATTTAAACAACATTTAAACAGGGACATTACATTTAGCATGACTAGTTTAAAGAGAGCCCTGCAAAAACAAAATTTGACAATACAAACTTACTCAAAATTGACAGACAAAAGTAAAACTCATCGGAGAAAATACAAACAAAGTCTATATAACTAATTAAATCTGTTTAAAAAACCGCTTTCACTCAGTTTTAAAAGTTTTAGGGCTTTCCAGCGATCTTATTGCTTTGGGCAGATTATTAAAAGTGCACCCACCATTATATCTAAAACTGCCTTGATATTTAGTGCTTTTGGGCAAAGGAAGACGAATCAAATCCCTGTGCCTGGTATTATATGTATGATATTTCTTGGCTTGAGTAAAATCACTCAATAGGTAGGAAGGTGCTAAGCCGTTCATAGATTTGAAAACCAGCATGCATTTAAGATAGTCTCTACGAGACTGAAGGTTAGGCCAACCAAGAATACGAATAATATCTGTTTCACTCACAGCCCTATTTAAGATAATACTCGCCGCACGCCCATTAAGCTTATCAAGATACCCTTTAGATATAGCCCCAGAACTATCCAATACAACTGAGCAATAGTCAAAAAGGGGGAGTATCATTGCGTTGTACAAAATGATAAAGGATGACTGAGGCAAGATCTCTCGTGCTCTACGCAACATTCCTAATCTAGACGAGATCTTCTTTCACAAGTAATTAATGTGGGACTTCAAAGAAAGTGTTGGGTCCATAAAAACCCCGAGATATTTAAACTTTTCTAATAAGACTCGTACAACGACTATACAATAATCAGCTTAAACTTGTACGAGTGGCATTTAGGAAACTAAAAATAAAGTACTCAACACGACCAGTTTAGAGACAAAATTTCAAGTAATTGCACGACCAGAGGAGAAAGACAAAAATGGAACCTATCGTAAGGGGGTAGGAGTGGCACAATCTTTGAATGCTAACCTTAAAAAACCTTGCATCGTAAGAACACTTCACAACACTCTCTTTCTCCATAGAGGCCTTTTCAAAGGGAGGTCGCATCCAAAATCTCCCTGTATTTACTTATTACTATTCAACAATTTAGTCTACAAGAGCAGCTTTCAGAACATAGCGATCGGGAACTACGAAGGCAATGACGTTCTGTGTATCGCAAAGAAATTAACTAAACCGGTACCTTTGGCTAGAGTGTTTGAGGCTTTCAAATGCACAACTAAATGAGAAATGAAACCTACATTTAGCTATTGAAGATTACACTTAATTAGACCTAAAAGCCTTGATGACTACTTCAGCAAGAAACAATAACAAGGTGATACTAGAAAAACCAAATGTGCCTTCGTTTCAGAGGTACATCAACCAGGGTTTGCGGACACATTTACAGGTTATATTGTTGCTGCCATCCTCAGATAATTAATATTGCCAGTCACCCTTTCCTGCTATAACAATAAACTGCCCGGCTGGAGGTTAAAAATGAAAGCGGCATTTTCAAAATCAGCTCCATCCTCAATTGCGAGAGGTATGCAATTGATGGCCTCTTCTAGGAATTTGATACTTGTTTCGTCGTGTTCACTGAGACGTTCCTTGCTTTGTTTTTTTTTTCCACCTCTTCTCCAAGAGCAGTTGCGGTTATTTTCTTGACGGGAATTCTTATTTTTTTTGATAATCCTAAAATGATATCGATGTTATCAATATTGGGAGAAAAATTAGGATAACTGAAGAAAAAAAAAACAGTAACCAAGTCAACCCACAAGTATCGCCAAAATCGCTGAGTCGAACTCAAGCCACAACTACATATGAGAAGGCGAGTGTTCCCACTCCACCTACTAAGGGTCACAGAGTCTCCCCCATCTCTTCGAAAGTTTCCGATGAATATTCAAGCAAATACTGATTTCCGATCTTATCAGTATGCTGGACTGGCTTGTAACGCAGCTCCGTAGTTTAAGGCACCATGGGAAGGTCTGATGTTCAAATTCTTAACGAGGCCTCAGATTATTTTTTCAGGTTCTCAGCTGCTTGCTCGTTGTAAAATAAAGTGCATATTTCTTATGGTACTCTGTCGAGGTATTGCCGAGTTCCCCTTGAAAATCTCATTTTTTCTTATTGTCCCCATTTTGTGCCTATGACACTTGAAACCTAAAAAACAAAATTAACGCCCCATTACACAGAGCTCTCACTTGGATTTCAGCTGAAACTATCATCGTGTGCTACAGAATTAAAGAAAACTGTGAGGAACGATTGGTTAGTATCAATGAGAAAATTATGAATAAACAAACCAAATTAGTAGATAGCGGAAAGGTGAATTGCGCTTTTCGCGCGCGTTAATTAGCTAGTTTGCTTATTAGCTAGATCGCCGGTAATGACTGTGAAATACCTCGTTTGACACCGACAACAACAAAAACATTTGCTGGATAGTTCTGAAAATTGAACTCTATTTCTCTATACTCTTCTGAAATGTCCAAGGCCATGAATATTAGGTTCATTTTCTCTTTTTTTTTCAGTTATTTTTTTGTTTGTTTGTTTGTTTTTTTTTTGTTCAAGATTGTATTATTTCAGAACAAATTCAGAGAAAAAAGAAAGAACAAATATTACAACCTTGAGGGAGATCGGGTGGCCAAGTGGTTGGCGCGCTCCATTCTAAACGGAATGAGACGATTCTTGGTCCATAAGCATTTCTTTTGCTTTAATTGTGTATGTCATAACCGAAGGCTTTTACAAATCTCCTTTCAAAACAGGTAATTTTAACCTGAAATGGTTAAAATTAAATTATTATCGCGAAAACGGTATGCATATACAAGGAACGGTTCTTGTCGAAATTTAGTTGCAATTGTCAATTTCTCATGAAATTACTCGGATTACTACAATAGCTTTTATGAAACCGTATATAGGTGTTTGTATTATATTATATAATTAGTAATACGCAAATCCGTTTTAAGCGAGTTTTTATCTTACAGTTAGCAAATTAGTAATAAAACTTTCATGTTACGAGAGACATTATATTCTTGATTCTTTCTGGATTGCTTCATCTTCAGGTGGTAAGACGGCATCTGATGCTTTGATGGTGAGACTTGAAGGCAACCGGCTGCTTTTTCTACTGACGATCCTGGTAAATGCTGTATTTATCTTGGTACTCAGAAAAATGTACAGCCATGGGTTAACGGCGCTGTTAGCGTGTCCAAACCAAAAACACACAAAGCTGACAATCGGCTGTATATGTAGGTAAGCCTTAGATGCGTGAATAATTTGCATCGTGTGGACCACTTGTGGTGGAAGCCAACAAAGGGCAAAGGCACAGGTAACAATAATGAGCATCCGAACCACTCTTCTTTTAGAGCTTTCTAGTTGCGCTCGATTTCCTCTCAAAGTATTCACTCCAGGTGTAACATGGAACCATAAATTCCATGCAGTGATAGTATACAAGAAAGAAATAACGACCAAGGGGATGAGATAGTTGACGACGAAAAGGAGGAGGTATATTCCTCGAAGAGCCCTATCTGGATCACCCAAGATGTAAACAGATAGCATGCAATAGGAAGAATTATTGTCGTCCTCCACGGTTTGAATAACAAGGAAAATGGACATGGAGACCAGTGACGCGATCCAGATAAATGGAACGGTTAGTTTAGGCTTTCGAAACCAAAGATGGCGGCGGAGGGGATGAACGATGGCATAGTACCTGTCGATCGCCATGAACATCAGGCAGAGGATGGATGCTGTTAAAGTGACATAGGCAATGTATACAACACCTTTGCACATCACTTTTCCAAATACTCCCGGGATCATCCACACACCGTCTGTATATATAAAGGAAATCGACCAGGGCATCACTACCAAGGTTACAAGCAAATCAGCGACGGCCATGTTGACGAACATAA
Source organism: Pocillopora damicornis (assembly GCF_964200805.1). Lineage (NCBI taxonomy): Eukaryota > Metazoa > Cnidaria > Anthozoa > Scleractinia > Pocilloporidae > Pocillopora > Pocillopora damicornis. The sequence continues at coordinate 4,475,378 of NC_142675.1, read as the reverse complement.
AGCTTGTCAGTGATCTGACTTCAGGCTTCTTCCACACGATGTAGATGAGAAAACTATTCCCTGCAAACGCTACGAACATCGTGATGGCGTAGAGGACTGTGATGATCCATTCGGTTTCTGGTTTCATCTTTAGTTCCTGTTTTTCTGTTGCTAAAGTTGAATAAGATAAAACTGTTATTACTGAATAAATAATCAGTGAATGGAACAACCATGGCCTCCTAAAATCTTATTCGATACTAACCTGGGGTGTGGTGAGAGGAATCGATTGTGAATTCAAAGGAAACAAAAATTTTTTTTTGATTTCTTTTTTATTTTAAACTAAGTTCACTTTGGTTGAGTCGATGATATTTCAGGACGTCACTGAAGCTGTGAACAGGAACGGAAATACTGGAAACAGGAAAAGGAATGCAGCAGGGCATTTTAGTTTTCTCCGTAAATAATCCTAGTGAAAAAATTTTAGTATTGAAATGATGGTTAAGCATTTCTGCATACAAGTATTAAGTATTCCCATTCTTAAAATATATAAATACCGGTCTTCGTTATTGGTTTGCCTTTATGACGAAAGCGTTTCTTATTTGTCATCTTCTCATTTGTTTTCCGTCCCGATAGATAAAGATAACTTTCAGAAATAGTTTTTTCTTATTAGTATTTTCAAATTTTCTGGACGGTTCCTACATTTGTTCGCATAATACCAATAACGAAAATTATCAGAAACAAACGATAACAATAACATAATATTCGTTATAACTAACCTTTTATTCTCAGTATAATATCCAGTATGATAAAAAATAACACCAAAGATAATGTATGATATCTTATTGAAGACACCGTTGGCGCATGTATATAACTATTTTTGATGGACTGTAACGTTATTAGTATTAGTTTGCAAACAGGAAATCAATCTGCCTATATATTCGCCTTACAAAGTCAACTTGTTTCCCTCCAAGTTATTATGAGTTAAGAAGCGTTGAACGTCTCATGGCAATTGAACGCACCTGTGATAGAATGCACTGAAGTCCGCTGTCAGCAAATAGACTTGTAGCCTCTTAGTACTAAAAGAAGGAAAAATTTACATTTCAACCGCACTGATCCAAGCGTTTTTTCAGGTTGATCTAACATAAGAAACACGGTATACCTTTGGAGATAGATAAGGTTGCTTCCCCTGTCCAACGATTTGAGAATTCAATGGCCCGAGACTGATGAACCCTGATAAACTAAAGAGGTTATTACTGATCCCTTCCTTTTTTTAACCATTTCAAAATGATTTGCTATGAATATTAATGCGGGTCTCGGTCGCATCTCTTCTTGAAAGCTGGACAGGAATATCAAACATAAATGTTTGCGTGTGGGAGTCCTCAAATGGATCTCAAATCCAACATGCCTCATATCAATTTTCAAGACACGTACAACACGGGCTTTGTCTTCCGCTTTGAAAGTCACAGAAAAACTACTTAGAGCTCAGTAAAGAGGTCAAACTTATGAACACCGTTTAGAAGCTATTTGTCTTCAAAGCAAGCCTTATATGATAGATTTGAGTTAAGTTACATAGAGGCAGAGTATTTTTTATGGATGTTACCCATAATTTATTGAATAGGGATAATTATTGATTTACCATCAAATTAGGACATGTCACATGTCATTTACAGTCCGTTCCTATAAACAATCCCATTTTTGCCTTTGATCTCCCCGTTGATTTTAATTTATAAACTTGAACAAACAAACAAGAAAGAAACCCTCTTTACGTGCGGAAATTCAAGATTAACTCAAAAAGAAGATTTTGTACTTTCTCGCCAGTCTTAAGGCAGGTGCTCCGTATTTTAAAATTCATTTAAGTGGGTAATTAGCCGAGTGGTCTCACGAACAGTGTGACGAACCAAAGAGAAAGTTGCCTTCGGTGGAATGAACAATTTCAATGTAATCTAGGAAAGTGAAGGAAATATGGGGAAATTGCGAAATTATGTTCTACGTATGTCATTGTACTTCTTTGTGAATTTGTCGGTTTCTTCTTGATCATGAGCAGCTGTGAATCAATGACAGACCTTCAGTGGGCTCTACTAGTTCGACAAAAAATAATGCACTGGGCAAATAACACGCAATTAAGTTTAATAAAAAAAAAATGAAAATTTAGCTTTAAGTCAATGGCGTCTTGGAACGCAAGGTTTTGTTATTTAGAATTCTACGATGATTGATCATAACAATGCACAAAAAGTGGAGACAAATTCCTTATAAATTTGTTTCCTTACACTGTTTTTATAGCCTGCATAATCATGGGAAAGCACACGTCACATTTCGGATCACTTTACTGATGCCAAAATTAAAATGTTAAAAACGAGAACTTTTCCAATATTTTACCTCAATGAAACCAACATTTCAACGTTCACTACAAATTCAAAACAAATCTCAATTCTTGTACTTGTTGTGCCTGAGTAAATACTTGTTTAATAGAGCACAAACGAAAAGCTCTCTCTCATGAATTAATGGATATAGTTTCCAATCGTTGTTTCTTTAATTTGACTGCAAGAATCTGTAGTCAACTTTGGCCTTTATGTTTAAAGGTGCAGTTTCTACATTTCCCCAAGAGTCTCCATCAGCCTGACTGTTAATAAAATAGTTCAATTAATGTTTGATGGATGGCGCATTGACAGGGGATAGGAATAGCGCTTTGACGTGGCGCTTTGCAGCTTTACTTTCCTGAACTAATCAATTCCTAATGATTCAAGTTTAGGAATACAGCCTTTTTTTTTCAGTTTTTGTCAAGATCATGTCGCATTCATATCGAAAGAAGCAGCCAGCATAAATTTTTTTTGCGTGGCGCTATACAATAAGTATAGGAAATGCTTTTGTGAAAAATTATCTTCAAAACCAGCTTCTGCGAGGTAATTTGACGCTGAACAGCTAGGACCACACAATTATTTATCTTCAGCTTTTTGGAAGACAAAAACGTACGGAAAGTTTCTTTGCATTTTGTTCAGGCGCAAAAGAGAAAACTTGGCGAGAACGAAAGCTAATTCAGTAAAAAAATTCTGCATGTACACTTTCGTTCAGATGCAAATTGACATAGGATCTTTAGCATAATAATCTATCTTACAAGAGACATTAAATTTAAACAAGATATTGCGCCAGTTTGGCCCTTCGCTTATACTCGTATGGTTGAGTAAGTGTTGGAATAAACTTGGAACATAAGCATCAGCTCTGCTTAACCAAGGCGAAATATTTCAAGTCTCCATAGTTAAACCGGCACATGAATCGTTTTCTTGAACGTAGCATTTGTATGATTGAGGAATCATTGCGGTATCAGGAAGTAGCCCACATAACAAGAAAATCCGGCCGAGAAACTAAACCATATTTCAAATATCGTCAGCGACATTTTCATTTCCACAAAAAAGATAAGCTCGTGGTATGAAAATCATTAAGAGACATACTTACGGCATATGAGACTCCTGCTTGGATCAAATTACATTAAACGAATAAGGCTTACAGCACTTACCATCCACAACTGAATCAGGTTCAGTGTATTTTGGCATAGAGCCCTGTGGCTGCCTTGTTCGTTCAGTTTAAAATTCTAGCAACAATGAGCACAGAGGGGAGAGGTTTAAGTTGTAAAAGTACTGTGTGATAGTCACTGGAGCTCGATAAATGAAATGACGCTTATCTCATGTGACACGATGGCTGAGCAAACCAGAAATGAAAAAGACGCATGTACAGGTACGGTTGAACCGTGCGACGAAAAGCGTCAAGCGACGATGCTTACGTAGATGATAATAAACTGACCTAGACACCTCTTTGAGATCTGTGTACTCGTTTAGTTGGAGATTCGAGCAGAATACCCCTATTACTGTATAGTTAGTTCATTGGCAAGCTAGCGGAAGTTGTTGCATAGGGGCTGCTCTGAGTCGCGGATTTTGTTCTTACCGTGCTATGGGAAACGAAACTGGAGGAGCTTCTAGCCATGGTAAAGACACCAGAAATAGGTTTAAAATAGCATAAAATTGTGGCCGTGCAGTGTTGAAATGACATAGGTTTATCAACACAGGTAAGCAAGTTAGCTGAGTGAAGTCTTCCTTCGATCAGTTGACAAAACGAACTGGTTGGACTGGTGTGTCCGTTGGTTTGAGGAGTAGAACGTTTAGTTCGATGACAAACACAATGGTTCAAAGCTGTCACTCTACGCTATCATCAAACCAAATCATCTACCAGCGCCGCTTAAATAAAATAATGGGAGCATCTACACAGCTAGTGGCGTGTTTGACTCGGCAGAAGATGAAAGAACGAGGAATAATGGATGTGCGTGTTTAGTCTTAGGTCTATATATATGGTGGCTCGGTTGGCATAGCAGTGGATGAAAGAACGAGGAATAGTCAAATCATATGCAAACTTAGGTCTATATAGCAACGAATTTATGTCTAGAAATTGCTGGTACGGTTGAACCGTGCGAAGGAAAAGCGCTCGCATCAAGCGACGATCAAAGTGCTTGTATCAAAAGACGAGGCTTACGTGATCAATTTTTAACTCAGCTACATCAGGAGGGTTAAAAGTCCTTAGAAGGATTACAACTCTGATGTGCATCGATTTGGAAAAACAAAAATTGTATTTATGTCCGTAATGACGACTCTTCTAGTTTTTCCGAACAAAGGAAAAGCATAGAGCGTCATGCATCATTAATAGATTCATTTGATCCAAAATTCCCCTTTATTTAATGTTTATCTGTAGATTAATAAATTTCAAGTGTCCACGAAGTCTCGCTTTCAAGTGCTTGAATTCTTCAGAGGCCAAATCACTTCTCTCCGAACAAAAAAAAACCCACAGTTAGTTGCCCATAAAGAAAATAACATTTCATAGTTCGAAGGTCATAGAGGTTTGGTGAGTAGAGAAACTGTGATTAGACACAATGCATGTGTCTTACTTTTCATGCCAAAAAAAAATTTAAATAGATTAATTAGTTTTATTATCACGACTTTCAGACGCTTCAAGCTGATAATGATTAATAAAAGCATCAAAATTAACAGGTTTCAAATGATAATTTTTATATGGAGAGGTTGTACGTGATGTAACTAACTCTAGAGATTCCGCAAGCCAACCTCTTAAAGAGTGACCGAACACCCGACCGATTTCGGATACTTACAAAATTATTCCCTGCTCTGAAAGCTTGATTGGTAATACCTATGAACTTCCTCACGCTGCTCAACTACAGATAGAGAAATAACGAAACAAGTCAGACAAGTCGGGGTATTTTCCTTCATTATCATCAATTGACACGTTTTTGTTCTTACAATTTTCGTCTCCTCCACGAAGATGTGGAACTTGAAATTACGAATTGCTGTTGCTGGCACTGACTATCAAATTATAACGTCTGATAACATCTGCATCGGACGCATAAATCAGTCAAAAACGTTTCTGGAAAAAGATTGAAGCCAATTTTCACGAAGGCGGGGCCAAGGAAATATTATAATATTATAACCAGGTGAGGATTCGAATCCTAGTTCTTCAGGTTTTTCCGTTTTTTTTTTTTTCAGTGTAATCAAAAGAGCGAAAAGTCGACTGTATGAAGTACGGAACCAATCCTACTGTCCTCTTCTCTTGAAACCTGGTTTGTCATCTAACGGCAGTGATGGCAAATGAAGAAAATTAATACCATGAGAAAGAAAAATAAATATTTCCAAATTAAAACATCTTCTGCCTTAAACAATCTTCCGCTTCGAGACACTTTCGAAGCGCTGATGAGGCAACATTGACAGGATAGTTATAATTATCACACACATACGATCCTAAATAAATAGGTGAAAATTAACAATATCAAATGTGTCTTCCACTCATAATGTTTTCACAAACCTGTATTTAATTTCTCTTGCACTTTTTAAGTGTTTCTTACTTCAAAAAGAGAGGCCGTCCAGTGAATCCACGATGCGTTAAGATTCAAGCTTGGTGATCGCTACGTAAAATTCAACCAAAACACCTTGATGACATGTTTCTTTCAAATTTTTACAGTTTCAATTTCGAATTACGTCAATTCAAATTGTCTCATTTTTAATCTTTTTTCCTATTTTGTTTTGATTGCGTGGTTGCATAACGTACTCTTTTTTTTTATAAAAATTATTCAAAATATGTTTACTTTTTTATATGCTACTATTTTTGCGTGCAGAATGCCTACGCCATCACTGTGGATATTTTTTAAAGACTTATCAGTTTTCAAGATAACTGAGAAATGTTTAATTTGTTATCAATTTTTTATTCCGTATACATTGCTTGGTATCACGGTTTTCGTTAAGACTTTCTTGTGATCAGAATTTTGGAAAATATGTTTACATGGTTAATTTATTGTTACAGCGGATTACAGTGGGTTTCTTTTCTAGCTTTTCCGATCTGTCTTTTTGAATCCAACTGACGAAACTCCCATACCTTGTCTCCTCATTCATTTGTAATATTTACAGTCCTGGATCTTAAATCCCCAATTTCCTTGCCAAATAAATCCCAAATGTAAAAATTTCGTTATTTTCACTGACCCGAAGACGTATTTCAAATTTTTAATCTAAGATGGCCTTCGATGGTTATTTTACAAGTTCCATCATAGTTTAGATTCAAACGTGATTCTGGAGACTACACCTGATTCAGGGTAGTATTTAAACGCAAGCAGAACATGACAAATGCTGATCACAAAATAGAATAATAAAAGTCTCGTCCTTATAAAAAAAATAAAAGTAAGACATTTCCTTAAAATTTCCATCTTAGATGGATAACGCTTTCCTGGTGTAAACAAAGCTAAACAAGAAATGAGGAAACCCAAACTAAATGAATATTTTGAGAAGTCGAACGCCAAAACACATATTGACAATGATTGTTCATCATAGGATTATATCTTCCGCCTACAGTCTCGGTGAACGTGTCTGACATATGGAAACCTCTGCTGCCCTAAATGGAGACCATGACAGTTCTAGTTGATCATGACCACATTGTTATTTTTAGGTAATGGTGCAGTACATTATGGCGCATCCAATCTAGATCAAAACATAACAGTAAACTAGAAGAACACCGCTCTTCTGACGTTACGTTAATATCTCAAGTGCATCCATAACTCGATATACGCACAGCTAAAAGCATGAGCAAATTCTTTTATAACAAACAGAGCGACAACAAGGATCTGCGCGAAGAAGCCTTTTATTGTGATAGAGTGCAATTGTGATTGTTTTGGTTTTAGTAAATTCCCAATTAACAACTGTGTACTTTATTCCGCAGATTGAACAAATTTAAAAACAACAATAAAAGCCTTTAACGCCTTTAAAGTTATTAATAACCAATTGGTGACTTTTTTTTTGTTCCCAGTGAATGTTTTTCGGCCAAAATCTGCTGCAGCTGGTCTTCCGACAAATTTGCGAAACGTGCAACTTGCGAGTTTCTTTCGGTTTTATTTTTGTTGCTTGTTGGATATGGACCTAAAAGGTCAATGCCGTTAGAAAAATTGGGCAGTTCTTCGCTGGTTTCCTTCATATTTCAAAGAGAAGGAATACTGCACTGCAGCTTAACAGGACGGAAACTCTGAAGCCAAGTAAAAAAAAATGCTCACGTCATCTTATTTACGCACGGGCGTGCGTTAATAAAGATTTTGTTTATAGCAGGTCAATAGGACTTACATAGGGCAAGCACACGCGCTATATAGAGAATAGAGTGGTTTAGCAAGAGGACGGGAACGTCATTTCAGAACGGAGCGTGCAGCAAAAATGTCGAGAAAAAACTGGGTCGAAAACGCCGTCGCGTTGTGTTGAAAAGTGACTCAGCAGTCGTTTCAACGAACCGTCCACGTTATATTTGTTCTTGAATATCCTAACCTTGGCTCTTTAGGATCATTATCAGCTTTGAATTTTCGGTTTCATAGACCGCTTGAAGGACAACGAAATTATCCTCTTTGAGAGTGTAACAAGCACAAACCGAGGATAGTTTACTACAAGTGAGTTGTTAATATGAATCCACATGGGCGATTAAACTTTGAAATTATTTCATTCCAGTTTAGTTTCGAGTCTGCAGATTCATCTATCAAATTTTGAAGCCCACTAAACATTTTTTTTTCTATGATATGTATCGCTGTCATTTCGTTTCGTACTTCTATATTTCAGCACTACTCGTTTTTCTTCATAATTTTGTAAAGTATAATTTGGAATTGAAATCGTTGCCGTTTTTTCCCTTGTTTACTGAATATTCTTCTCAATCACGACAGTACACCTCTTTTAAGTACCACCTTCTTAGAGTTGCAATGCATTTGAACGGAGTTATCAGGAGTTATGGCGAAAACATGTAGAGATTAAGCGACCCAACGATGGAATTGTTTACAATGAGTTCCCTTTTCACCATGAACGAATGAAATGCACTCAAACTAGTCACCAACGAAACGGTTAGACTGAGGAATCAGACTTCGTTCCTGTTTTATTTTGTTTTTGTTTAATTTAATTTTTTAACGCATAAAGTCGATCAAGACTGAATCAAATTAATAGATTTAGACAGCCGTGTCGAAATCAAGTTGATTGTTATTTTCTTTCGTAGATGACTTTCTTGTCTAAGTTTTCATCGGCGCTGATCAAAACTAAAGACAAAAAAGTGCCAACCCGAGCTATTCTCAAATTTTTTTTATCTCTGACCTCAATTCGCAGAACACTTTTTAACTACGGTTAAAACGACAATGACAACAAATAACACTGAATAATATAGCAGGTAACCTTCGTGTTGTTTCAATTTGATAAACTTCAACATGAAGCAAGTTTAATTTATTGATGAATTAATTCACGATAAAATTAAGAGCACCCGTTCTTAGAGTTTTCATACATGGTTTAAGAAATGTATCATCCTTACGTTGCTTAAGGCCACGCTCAATTACAAAAGGTAACTGAGCCCTAAAATCTTAGATCGCTTGCTGACGAAAGTGTTTCCTTTCGGGTATCCAGAATAAACGTAGCGGTAAACTTTCACAAATTCACCGAATAAAACAAAGAAAGGAACCTAGTTATCTTGGAAATGAGTTCTGAAATCATTCCAAACAGCATCATTTCGTTTATGAGTGCACAATGAACGCAAATCCTAGGCGTTTTGATCATGACGGGAAAATCAGCGAAATGACGTCCTGAACTTGATGGGGAGAACGGCAACGCTAACACCGGAAGTCGAAATAGAGTCGTGTCCAGATTATCCGCGTGCTTTCCCGTTCTGAAATGACGTTCCCGTCCTCTTGCTAAACCACTCTAATGTATGGATGTACGTGGGAAGTTTGGAGAGCACGAGATACCTCTTACTAACCGAGTTCGAGGGCCGCACTGCATGTTACGGACCGAGTTTTTCTCGGATTAATAGCCTAAAGACAAAGCGCACAGGGGCCATAAATCGAGCAGAAAACCAGGTTAGTACTTACAGTTAGTACTTATGTTATAAACCAACAAAATTTTCTGAGGTATCTGCATCCTGCATTAAAAGGAGACGTTAGATGGACGAAATCCGTACAGAGTGGTTAATGACTCTGCCACGTATTCCAGCATTTTTGACGGCCTTGGAAATAAATTTGCTAAATGGTTCTTTCCTAAAGGACTTCTCATGTACCGGCGGTGTTTACTGCAACGAAAAACGGTTTATTTCGAGAACAGTGACAATGCTCTAACTCAGTATGAGCGGTTTATGTTACTGATAAACCACCAAAATTTATTAAAAAACGTGTATTTCACGCCACTTAACCAAACATTATTAAAGGGAGAAATTGATTCATCGAGACGTGCCTTATCTGTATAACATAAATATAAGCACGCAAATTATGTATTGGAGATGATCCAGCATCAGAGCGAAATGACCCACTTTTCGCCATAAAACTTAATCGTGGAGGGTCATGCAGCGGGATGCTGAATTGAATGACCTGATAATTTGTTATTTACTTTATCAATACGGTACTTTATTATGCATTTCCACAACATTCGCAGTCACTCATGATTTCTAGACAATCTATTTCCCTTTGAATAGGCAATTTTACAGTTGTGTACTTAGTTACCAAGCCTTTGATTTGGAGTGAGGTTGAAGGTGACCTTGTTAACGTTGTGATAGAGATCAGTATCTAGTTAGCATGATAACAAAGTAATTTGCATTTGACAAAGCAGCAAGGTTTGTATTATAACAAGGTCAACCTTAGCCTCACTCATGTTCAAAATGGACAAATGAACCCGTATCCTTGTTCCAGCAAGCAGATACCCTGCATCAAGAAGGAACTGGGAACTGACAACTCTTAACAAGTTTAATAAGATATCTTAAAAAACCCAACCGGTAGAAAAATAACGACGTCTTTTGACATCATTTTCAGCGTGATAGGAAAGTCGGTTTACGATGGCAAAGTTATTGACCAATGGCACAAGGTAAAATAAAAAGTGTAAAGTCAACTTTGTTTTTTTTTTCTATGTTGGCGAATTAACCATGAAACTACTGAAGGCAGTAAAGCCCTTATTTAAAGGTGGAAATTTCATTTAAAAAAACGTAACACACTTAAACTTCTGAATATCGGAGTTTTTACATTACAATGCAGCGGAAATACTAAAGGAATGGTTCATTACACAAACAAATGCAAACTATATTGACGAGGTCAGGTCTCTTTAAACGAACTTTTTCCTCGCACAGTTCACAGCTGCCTCTGGCTATTTTAAAACCCTATCACTTATGACAGCAGTCAATTTACTGCCGACTTTTTCGGCCTCCTCCTCCTAAATCACGCCTGTGCGTGAAATTTAGAGTACTCTGCCACTTCGTTAGTGAACAAAAACCGATTTCCAGGAGTTAGGGGTATGTAGGGAACAAATTAAACCTGTATCATGTGGTCGCCCTGTTTTTAGCGGTCGGTTTTCAAAATACCGAAATTTCTAGACGGCCTATATTTAGAGTTTATCTCTATTACGGCCTGCTTGCATTATCCTCCACTTGTACCGAATGATCAATCAAGGCAGAACCACTGAAATAGTTCTAAGAATAATCTTTGATGCAAAATTAATCCATGTTTATCTCCCGAAATCGAAGTTACTAGAATTTTTCAGCTAGTTTTGGGACATTGGTGGTAAATTACGGCATACAATTGTGTTTTTTTTTTTTTAATCGTTGTTTATAATACCCCTATTTTTCCTGTTTTAAGTGGTCAACCTGTAGTGGGCCATTCCCCGTAAAAATGAAAGTACTCTTTGGGGTTCACCCCTTTGTTCTATCTTGACACTGCTGATATTACTCACAGACGTAAGATGTCAAGTTACTTACATTCGTCAGTAACATATTTTGAGACGTAGACATGGATATCCAGAAGTTTTTGCTGTTCATCCTTTTGTTTGTCGCTTATCTAGAAGAAACTTACGGCTCTGAAGGTAAGTAAGGCAAATTGCTTTAAGTTACACCTTTGTAGTCTTTTAAATAATTCATAAGTGTGCGGTTGTAAAAAAATATATCTCAAGTGTGTATTTTCAAGTCAAACAAACCTTGCGATCAAACAATCATGTCGTACCGGAAGTTTACTAAATAAACAACGAGATTTGCATTCCTCGAAATTGTTTCAGAAGAACCGATACATTTCAGAGAGCTTAAGTTCTATATGGACTCAAGGGAACCAATTTCTGAATAACTACGTTCATCAACATACTTGGGAAATCACTGAAATGGCCCTCAGTAATACTAAGATCTCCATTTTGTATCCGTCGTATTTACGCCAACCAGCTATTTCCATCTCCCATTATTTTGGCATTTCACTATAGAAATGCTTTAAAGCCTTTTATTTCGAAATCAGCAAATTTCATCTGGCACAAAGGGTATTAAAAGATTCTTTATTTATTCGAGTGTATGGCATTGTTCAGATACAAGATAATTTGTACTCTCTTGTGGAATATAATTGCACCTTGTCAACTTGGCTGGGCTTTTTGCAGAAGATAAATGCGATTGTGATGAACTGATTTCGTGACAGGGGTTTTCCCTCATTTGTTCCGTACATGATAACAAAGTAATTTGCATTTGAAAAGCAGCAAGGTTGGTATCATAACAAGGTCAACCTTAGCCTCACTCCTGTTCAAAATGGACAATTCAACCCGTGTTTTGTTCCAACGAGCAGATACCCTGCATCATGAAAAAAACTGGGAACTGACAACTCAACACGTTTGATAAGATATTTTCCAAACCTTAACCAATAGAAAAATAAAGACGTCTTTTGACATAATTTTCAGCGTGATAGGAAAATCGGTTTGCGATGGCAAAGTTACTGACCTATGGCACAAGGTAGAATAAAAAGTGTAAAGTCAACTTTTTTCGACAACGTGATAGTTTTGTTGGCGAAGTAACTATAAACCTACTGGAGGAAGTTAAGCCCGAATTTGAAGGTGGGCATTTTATTAAAAAATCTAACACACTTAATTTTCTGAATATCGGAGTTTTTACATTACAATGAAGCGGTAATACTTGAGAAATGGTTCGTTACGCAAACAAAGGAAAACTATATTGACGAGGTCAAGTCTTTTTGAACGAACATTTTTCTCGCACAGTTCACAGCTGCCTCTGACTATTTTAAAACCCTATCACTAATGACAGCAATCAATTTACTACCAACTTTTTCGCGGTCCTTCTCCTAAAGGTCACCCTGTTTTTAGCGGTCAGTTTTCAAAATACCGAAATCCTCACATGACCTATATTTAGCGTTTATCTCTATTAAGCAGACGTGATCGATCACCCTTTACTGAGTCCCAACGGCCTGCTTGTGTTATCCTCCACTTGTATAATTTGAACGATCATTTCTAACAGAACCACTGAAATAGTTCTAAGAATAATCTTTGATGCAAAATTTAATCCTTGTTTATCTCCCGAACTCGAAGTTAGTAGAAATTTTCAGCTAGTTTTGGGACATTAAGTGGTAAATTATGGCATATAATTGAGTTTTTTCCTCGTCGTTGTTTATAAATCCCCCATTTATTCTCTATTGCGCAGTCAACCCGTAGTGGGCCATTCCACGTGGAAATAAAAGTACTCTTGGGTTCAACCCTTTGTTTTATCTTCACCTTGCTGATATTGCCAGCAGTCACGTCTCTGATGTAGAGGTGAAAGTGAAAGTAAAAGTGGAAGTGGGTTTTTTCCTTCCGTCATAATAAAGGACATGAGATAGAAATCTCGTGATAACAACAAACCATAATCTTCATTCGACAGTAGCATATTTTGAGACATAGACATGGATATCCAGAAGTTTTCGCTGTGTATCTTTTTGTTTTTCGTTCATCTAGGAGAAACTTACGGTTCTGAAGGTAAGTAAGGCAAATTGCTATTAGTTACACCTTTGTAATACAATGGGCATTTTCAAGTCAAACAAATAGTAACTGATCTTGCGGAAGTAAATTGAATAAACAACGGGATTTACATTCCTCGAAATTGTTTCAGAAGAGCCGATAAATTTCAGAGAGCTAAAGTTCTTCATGGAATCAAGGGAACCAATTTCTGAATAACTACGTTCATTAATATACTTTATAAATCACTGAAATGGCCCTTGGTATTACTTAGATCTCCATTTTGTATCCTTCGTATTTCTTCACGCCAACCAGCTATTTCCATCTCCCATCATTTTGGCATTTCACTTTAGAAATGCTTTAAAGCTTTTTATTTCGAAATCAACAAATTTCATCTGGCACAAAGGGTATTGAAAAAGATTCTTTCTTTATTCGAGTGGAATGTATTGTTCAACTACAAGATAATTTGTACTCTCTTGTGGAATATAATGGCACCTTGTCAACTTGATTATGCTGTCTGATTTTGGCGTTAATGAAATTCTAACGCAAATATATCTATTCTCAATCCAAATAGCTGAGCTTCGTCCAGATAAATTGGGTTCCAGGGGCTGAGAACCAAACTAATAGACTTATGGCACTCTCAAATTATACTCGAACAAAGGTAAAGAGTGACGAACTGATTTCGTGAAAGGGGTTTCCCCTCATTACCCTTACAAGAAAATATAACATTTGCTTGCTATTCAAATAAAAATTGGCCCTCAATTGTATTTGACAATTGGCGCTTAATGCGGTGCCGATTGATACAGGTTCATAGACAGGCTTAGTTTGTTCCCTAAATACCCCACTAGCTCTCTCACTTTGTAAGCATCCTGTTCTTAAACACAAATTCAACTTATTCACATTGATTTCTGATTAACTGATTTCGTGAAAGGGGTTTCCCCTCATTGCTATTAAAAGCAAATATAACACTCGCTTGCTAATCAAATAACGCAAATTCCACAGACGATTCCCAGCTCAAGACAATTGACCCCAGTCGAAATTCCGGCTTGGTTGTTTTTTTTCTCGTTCGGTCACAAATCGCGGTCAAGTTCTCATCATGCATGCGCAATTTTTTGACTCTGACGCATACGCGACGTTTTAACTAATGAGCACATGACATGGTGTAATGGCGGACGAAGAGAAGCTTTCGTGGTGTGTATAACACGCTCAAAATGCATACAAGATATGCAGACATCGTTCGCAGTAGACCCACACTAACAGATAGCAGGTAATTTAGTGTTAACAACTGAGTTGAAAACGTAAATTAGCCACCGTAAAGGGTAAAAAAGCTGACGTGGCAATGGGACAATCTTGTGATAACTGTTTTCTTGAGAATTCAGAATTGAACAGCTCTGTAGATACTCCTAATAATAGAACAAAACCTCCAAATGAAGATGTGGAAGACCCTTTGAATGAACACAGGTCACTAATGCCAGTCAGACATGCTTGCAGTCAGTCTTTCCAGATTATCACATTTTAACCGAGGAACATCAATCTGATAACTCCAGTGGTAGAGAAGTCTACAATATAGCACCTGGTGAAAACAAACACCCAGTGTCTCTAATGACTGATAAACTATGTGAGGAACCCCATAAAATTAATAGTTCATCTAGTAATAACCTTTGGTAGTGACTTTTTGTTTTCTTTTGGTTAATTGTCATCACCCTGGCACTTGGGGCTATTCATAATTAAAAGCTATCCAAGCTGAAACTTTTGTGAGCTATGTGAGAGAAAATATTAGAAGACAGCTACAACCCTTAACCCGTAAAACAAAATTTAATCAAGTCAATACTAAAAAAAAAAAATGAAAGTAATGTCTAGTAATTTGTATTGAAATAGTAGCTCCCCCCACCCCACCCCAGAAAAGGGTCTTCACATTGCATAGCAAATGCCGTTTTGAACTCTGTATACATATGTGAGAAACCTGCATCTCTGGCATACCAAGAGAAAAAAACAGTTGCTGGATAAACCAATAATTGCATTAAAAAAAACTTAAGCAAATGGCATCAACTTGTTCCAAAATCTTAATCTCTATAACTCTCCACAGTAAGTAAACAATGAAAAGCCCTCAACAGCAATTTTGCTAAATACCACAAGGCCTTCAATTCGTTTCCCTGGATCACAAATTTGGCTAGAATATAGGCTCCTTGAAGCCTCTTGTTGTTCAAATACAGCTGGAACACACTAAACAGGTCATTTATTTGCAAACCAAATGTCCTTATACATCATTTACTGTACACGAAAAATCGCTATATCCATTACCGTGTCCGACTAACTCATGACAAACAGCTCGGCCAAATCCTTGCCTGAATCACGATTTACAGCTTTTGGCTCAGAAGCATTTGTGATGGGAGAAGCTGTCTGCAAATAATGAAGTCTAGTCAGACAACCGTAACACTATTGAGACAGCTAGCTTTTTCGTCTTTTTACCCCTATCATAATTGACTCTAATTTCTTCTGGAAACCCCTGAAATTTTAAATAATAGTACATATATATCCTGAGAAAGCCATTGGGGTAACGACAGATAAGGGAAACACATATTTTCTTCACTTTGATTTTTGATTCTTCCTGAAGCACCTGAAATTTTTAGTAATCGTACATAAACATTCTGAGAAAACATTGGGGCAACATTAGGGCAACGAAAAAAATGGGAAACACACCCAACCCACGTGCAATACCAAGTTCTTGCAGGAATCGACCTTGTGCGGGTCCACAACGATGGCAAATGATGGATATATGATCACAGCAGTATCTCAGCTTTTTTTATTGTTATATTTTTGATTCAGGCCGCCCGGAGTCATTTTACGAGGCAAATCAGGACATGCATATGACTCCTTCCACGAATACTGTTGACTTAAGCCTATTTTAAACATTGCATTCTGGATACATGCGCCAAATATACTCCTGACTTGAATCGGCTCTGGTGAAATGAGAAACCATTCCACTGAATCGCATAATATCTTTGCATGAAGAAATGGCTTTTCTGGGCTAACTTTTGCAACAGAAGTATTATTGTTGTAGAATAGAAATGTCACAACAAAGTTATGTTATAAAATGTGTTTTTGTTATAAAAATGGCTCATAAACATTACAAACGATTAAATTTACTTATGAAAATTTTGAGCACTGGATCACTAATAAAATCTACAGTTTCAGGCTCAATCACTTTAAATGTAGCAGTGATCATTGGCGTGTCATCTTTTTGAATTCTTTTGAAATCTCATTCGGAAGTTAAAAACTACTCGTAAATTACAGAAACAACAAAGTTTGCATTTTATGCATAGACAGATAATATATCCATATTCATTGATTATTTCATCATGTATTTCAAAATTGCAATAGCTCATATAATAAGATGACAATGTTTCTTTAATGTATTAAAAAAAATTAAATGAGATCATGCGATGATCAAGTTTGATGAAATTTTTTAAGATAAAATCACATGATGAATTATGTTTTGACCACTACAGTTTTGAATTCTTAATGAAACTGTAGTTTGATCTTTTTTTTTGGGAAGAAATATTTTTAGAGAAACTATAGATTAGAATTTTTTTTCGGACACTATATTTTAACTTTTTGTGGAACTATAGTTTTGAATTTTTTTTTATTATACAGTTTGACCTTTCTTTGAATCATAATAGTGAGCCATGAAATGGGTGATCTGAAATTGGATGTAAGAAACCTTCATGACAGCCATGCATTTGATAGCTACTCAGCACTCTTTTACAATCTCAAATCTTGATAAGCAAGAAATTACAGTTTACCACAGGTGGCCTAGTCATTTTATGAGGCGAATCAGCGCATGCACATGTCTCATGCTACGAAAACTGTTGACTTAGGCCTGTTTTAACCATTGCTTTCTGGATATGGGCCAAATGTAATCCCAACTTGAGTTGGCTCTGGTAAAATGAGAAAACATTCCACTTAATCGCTTTATGTCTTTGCATAAAGAAAATGGCTTTTCTTGGCTCATTTTTGAAATAGAAGTGTTTTTGTTGTTAAAGAGAAATGTCAGGATAAAGTTACAGTTAGAGGATCTTAATTCCAATTTTCTTCTCATCGCCGATCTTATCAGTATGCTGGATTAGCTTCTAACGCAGCTCCGTGGTTAAGGTACCATGGGAAGGTCTGACGTTCAAATTCTGAACGAAGTCTCAAATAAGTTCTCAAGTTCTCAACATGCTTCTTTTTAAATTAAGTGCACATTTTCTTATGGTATTCTGTCGCAGGACATGGGGGGTCGGGCATTGATCGCGCATGATGTTGAGAGCATGAACTCGGTAAAACAGAAGACTTCCCTTGACTTTCAGGAAGAGATTTATGACAGTTTGATGTCGAAACTCGTATCGACCAAGTCCGCTTAAGCTACCGAGGATTCATTGAGACAATGGGGCTTAGTTTAAACCTCTTTAGGTCCATATTTATCAACCACAGTTTCGCAAAGTTGACGAAAATTTAACTAACTGAAGAGAAGAAGTCCAATTCGAAAGGGACGCATTTCCTTTAATTTCATCAATGGATTATCTACAGTTTGATCTCTTAATCGGAGCTAAAGAGAGAGTTATACTTACTGGTAACATTCTACTGTTAGTCATATGTCCCATTATATCGTCTTCCATAGCTCGATGACACTTAAGAAAGCCAGACGAAATGGCTAACAATAGCTCCACAATCGATACATAATGTAAACGTCAAAATGGCCAGCAACATTCATATCATAGACTTCATGTATGGCATACAATATATACTCTACAATCAGTTGGATCAAACTAAAGGTGTCATTTATAAACAAACGAAATGTCCTAAGAGATCATTTACTTTACACAAGATATCGTTATATCCATAACCGCCTCCGGCTAACTCATGGCAAACAGCTTAGCCAAATCCTTGCGAGAATCACGATTTCCAGCTTTTGGTCCAAAAGCGTGATAGGAGAGGCTCTCTGTAGATCATGGAGTAAAGTCAGACAACCGTAACACTACTGAGGCAGCTGGCTATTTTTTCCCTTGTGTGGCTATCTAGGTTTTTCCCTATCATAATTGACTCCAATTTGATTGACCAAGGCTTGGAAAAATTCGTTTTGATGACTCTTTGTGATGTGGGAAACTTTCCTGTAAAAAGACCTTTAAAAGCCAGTTTACAGTATATTAACTGTGAAAATGTAAGTTATCATTGCATATGACTAAGACATAATCTGACATTTTACTGATGCATAGCGAATCTACTGGCAAATCCAAGATTTGGTGTAAATGAAGATGGTTGTCAGTAGGGTGGTTGTGAAACACATTTCCTCTTTGGAAAATTTCGAAATTAATAACCTGAGAAACACAACTTCTGACATTTAAGGGCAAACTCAGTGCATTTTAGTGTTTCATTAGATCCAGATATGTGTATGTGGAATTTTCCATAGATCTGCTGGCAACTTGCTAAAATGTAACATGATTATTTACTGCTTTTAGTTTACACATCTCTATATTCTTCAATATTGTTAAGTGACCTGGTCAAGAATATATAATGTAGAGTACATACCTAGCATATACTGAAGTGGCAAAGAACTCTCTTTCAGATTGTGTTTTTCACCAAAATTTTCACTTAAAAAGTTATGTTTTTAGCTAGAAATGTGCATCTTTGTATAGTTATTAACTTCAATTAATTCAATTAATATATTTACACTTCAATTAATTCAATTAATATATTTACACTTCAATTAACAGGGCAATATGATAATAAGAAATGTTTATCCATCTAAGTATGCAGCTAGTTACTCGTTCTTTCTCAGGATGTCTTTAGAAGCGTTCGATAAATTTTTAACTGACGGGTAAGAATATATTCTTCAATTTTTTACCTGTTATGAAAGTTGAAAGTAGTTCTGACAAGAGTTGGGGGATTATACTACAAGCGGATTTGATCACGTCCCAGACATAGTACACCCAAGGCTTTCTGGTACATCGCACTGTGATTTTGTTGTTGTTGTCTTGGGAAAAATAGTATTCCCAATCACCTGCTCCAGATTTGAAGGCGAACTGGCGGCCTGGAAGGACAAATATGAAAATTGCATTTTCAAGATTAGCTTCATCATCCAATGCTTGTGGAATGGAACGGATGGCTGCTTCTAAAAATTTGACTTGCTTCTGCTCAAATTCACTGAGATTTGAGGATGCTTTTCCTTTCTGCAGGGAATTAATCTTCTCTCCAAGGATATATGAGTTTATTTGCTCCACTTTGATTATTGCTTCTTCAGGAAACCCCTGAAATTTTTAAAAAATAGTACATAAATATCATAAGAAAACCATTGGGGGAAGAAAAAAAAGGGGCAACACTTATTTTCTTTACTCTGATTTTTAATCTCACGGAAACCCCTGAACATTTAAAATATTAATACATACATATCCGAAGAGAACCATTGGGGGAAGAAAAACTAAGGGCAACACTTATTTTCTTCACTTTAATTCTCAATTCTTCCGGAAAACCCTGAAATTTTCAATAATCGTAGATAAAAATCCTTAGAAAACCATCGGGCCAAGGAAAAATCAAAGTGCTCTATGAGCAAACTCGTGAATTGACGCATGATTTTTTGGATTATGTTTAATGTTATCTGATTTAGGAAATTTTATGGTTGATTGTCGCATCTAGAGTACGAGCAGTAGTTCAGTGTTCGCTAATGTAGCAAAGAAACAAAGTAACGTTGGGATAAGAAGGCAATACAATTGAAATGATAATGCTATTACATTTGACAAGGGTGGATGATGTCATGTGTTTTAAATGTATATCATTTTTGTTTCTGGTTCAAAAGAAAAGGTTGGAAGTAAATGTGGGTGAAAAGTGAAATTTACTGTCTATCATTGTAAATATTAGAAAATCAAGGCAATACTGTCTTAATGAAAACATCAACGATTCCCTCTTTATCAAATGAGACAAAAAGGAACGAGTTTTGAGTGATATAAATAAGCCAAGACTGCCACCGTCATTTTGGATCTCCGCCTGGGTAGATTTTAGTCACGTGCTAGGCAACGTATAATCAATAACAAGATAGAATTTCATTTCAGGCCTATTTATCAATTTTGTGGTGTATAACTTTCGTATTTTAGTACGTAATATGTATTTTGAATCTTCATATTGCCTTGAAACTTAAAAGAAAATTGTTCGTTAAAAATTCACTGAAAATCGGTAGCTAAAATTGTTTGTTTAGGTGTTATTTGATTTTCGTGTTAACTTGTAATTTCGTCAGTCGCCGGCATCTTTTGTTGCTTCACACAGGAAAAACACACGATACGAAACGTCATGATCGATTTTGTCCTTAATCTCACGCCATAATAGAAAAAGCTTATGAACATCTGTAAACTCCGTGCGCTTCGCAGTAAGTGATATTTTCAATGAATCTTCGGATTGTTTTCAAGTTCAAGGATTGTGAATTACAATTTTATGAAAAACGAAGGTTGTTCTGTTATTTCACTGTGAATCCTTGCATGCCTGCCAGTCGCTGGCGCCGCTTGTTGAACCTAAAACGAAAAAAAACACTCTTTTAAGATTATCATTGGCTTCTTTTTCGCCCCACCACTATTCTTAGCAACAAAGGTCGCCATTTCGTTTGTTTATTGCTCGCCAAAAACTATCAAATGCACTCAAAAGCCTAAAATCGAAAAAAAGTTTACAGGAGTCGACCAATCGAGCGAGCGAGCGAGTGCTATTCCCTACATCGTATCTATAACTCGCTCTTTCACATGCGCGCAACTCACGAGTTAAAAAAGGGAAACTCGCTCGAACCACGTGCAATACCAAGTTCTTTCAGGAATAGAACTTCTTCAGGTCCACAACGAAGGCAAACGATCGAGATATCATCTCTGCGATATCTCAGCTTTTCAATTTTAAAACAGCCATGAAAGAAATATGTAATTTGCGAAATGAAATTCTGTAATTCGTGATTTCTATTTTGCAAATCATTAGCATATTTCCATCTCGCAAATCATAAATTTTTCATTTCGTTTCGTTTCACAAATTACAGTAAGCCATTTTTCCAGGTTCCTAGCTTGCTAGTTTTTAAATAAAGTGCATATTTTCTTGTGGTATTCTATCGAGGGATTGCCGAGTTTCCACTTGGAAATCTCCACCACTAACGAGTTCAAGTTTACTCGAAGGATCGGGCATCGATCGCGCAATAGATAGCATGATAGCATGAACTCGGTAAAACGGAAAACTTCCCTTGACTTCAGGAGGAGATTTGAAATCAAATATCGACACTCGTATCGACCAAGTTAGCTTAAGCAACCGAGGATCAATTGAGACAATAAGGCTTTAACTTGCTGAAAAGAAGAAGTACAGTTCGAAAGGGGTAAATTTCCTTGAATTTATCGACAGAATA
This sequence comes from Pocillopora damicornis, assembly GCF_964200805.1. NCBI lineage: Eukaryota > Metazoa > Cnidaria > Anthozoa > Scleractinia > Pocilloporidae > Pocillopora > Pocillopora damicornis. The sequence continues at coordinate 4,453,733 of NC_142675.1, read as the reverse complement.
TTTACAGTTTGATCTGTTAATCGGAGCTAAAGAAAGAGTTATGCTTACTTTTAACAGTCCCTTCTCACCACTGTTATCTTCCTTTGTATCCATAGCTTGGAGAAACTCAAGAAAGTCAGAAGATATCTACAATAGAGTTGAAAACGTAAATTGGCCACCGTAAAGAGTTTAAAGGCTTACGTCTCAAGCGGTGGCCCCTTCTTCAGAGCGATTGGACGAATTATGGGTTGTGTGTGGGTTTATATGCAGAAAATGGAACTACGCTATTGGTGGGGATATGGTGACGAGAAAACAAGAGTAAATTAGTTGAATAAAGTTGATACCGTGGGGATTTTAGAGTGCCGATTTGGAAAATAAATTTTTGTTCTGGTGTTTTGCGGCTTTCCGAACTGCTTAAATGAAAGGAAAGGCCGCGAACTGCCGTGTGTTGTTTAGAATGATTAGGGAGATTAAAGTGTCTAGCGACTGGTTTGGATGCGTCCTTGTCATTTCTTTCTACGTCGCGAAGGTATTCTCGGAATCGGTCACCTAGTCGTCTTCCTGTTTCACCAATGTATAAATTATTCCAATAAGTGCAAGTCATGCAGTAAAGGACATTGGCGGAGGTACACGTAAAGTGGTCAGTGATCTTAATGGATCTCTTGGGTCCCGATATTTTCTCTATGTTATAAATGAAAGGACAAGTTTTGCATCGCGAGCGCATTTGAAAGTTCCAGGTTAGTCATTGTTTTGAAATGAACTTCTGATTAAAACGTTGCCTATGTTTTTGTCACGTTTGAATGAAAATGAGTTGGGGTTACGAAAAGATAGTACCAGTCTCTGAATCGTTTTGGAGTAATTTAAATTTTTTAAGAATCACAGATTTAACTGCGTGGTTGTGAGGGTAAAATGTGAGAATGAATGGAATGCGATCAGTGTTTTCCTTCTCAGCCGTTTGTAGTGCTGCCTGTCGATCAATTTGCTGGGCACGGTGGTGTCCCGCTTGAACGACAGAAACAGGATAGCCACGTTAATCGAAAAACTGACACATTACGGAAAAATCAGAGTCGTCATTACATAAACGACGAAGTCTGAGAAACTGTGAAAAAGGTATGGAGTTCTTGACGTGTGATGGATGTGAAGATGAATACAACAAGTAACTATGTGAATCTGTAGGTTTGTAGTACTATAAACACTAGTGCATAAACCGTTGCCTTCCTTTGAAATTTTGTTGTCTAGAAAAGCCAAAGAAGTGTCAGAAATTTCCCAGGTATATTTAAGAACCGGGTGAAAGGAACTGACGGCGGCTATAAATTGAGTGAGCTCCCCTCTGGTAGCGGAAGTAGCCGATGCAGTCGTCAATGTAACGGCCGTAGAGTTCAGGTTTAGGGCCGTGGTATTGACTAAAAAATTGATGTTTGATAAAACTTACGAAAACATTTTGGCGTAGCTGGGTCCCATTTTAGTACCCATGGCCACGCCATTAGTTTTTTTGTGGTAGTTACCACCGAATGAAAAGCAATTGAGTGTAAGTACTAGTTCTGCCAAACGGAGAAGTGTTTCAGAGCTAGGTTCCTTAACAGTGCGATGATCGAAAAAATGTCTGAGGGCCCGGAGACCTTCGTCATTGGGAATGAAAGTAAAAAGAGATGTAATATCCATAGAACTTCGTGTTTTTACTTTTTACCGAAAATTTGTTAACACTAAAGTACTTGTTATACTCTCCACCGACGCAGCACCACAGTTTCTTTTGAAAACTTAACACCCTCTATTCAGATATCTAAAATCAGCTGCAAACCCACACACAAAACATAACAAATTTGTATATTTATATACAAACGAAATTTCCAAAAAATTTCGAAATAAAAAAACCTGAGAAATACAACTTCTGACATTTTCGGGCAAAGTCAGAGCATTTTAATGTTTTATTATTTTAACAAGAAATATGCGTCTTTGAATAGTTCTACTTCAATTAATTCAATTAATAGTTTACTTCAATTAACGAGGCCAATATGCTAATAAGAAATGTTTATTCGTCTATGTATGCAACTAATTACTTTTACGTTTTATGAAGATTTTCAAAAGCATTCATTAAATTTTTTACTCTTTCGACAACTGAAAGTTCAGTTGACAAGAGTTGAGGGATTTTACAAAAAGTGAATTTGACCCCGTCCCTCACATAGTACTCCCAAGGCTTGCTGTTACATCTACCGGTTATTTTGTTGTTATTGTGCTGGGAAAAATAGTATTCCCAATCACCTTTTCCAGATATGATGACCAACTGGGTGCCTGGCGGGGCAAATATGAAAGCTTCATTTTCAAGATCGGCTCTATCATCCAATGCTTGTGGAAAGAGATTGGATGGCCTCTTTTAAAAATTTGACTTGCATCTGGTCGAATTCACTGAGACTTAAAAATGCATTTCCTTTCTGTAGCGATTCAATCTTCTCTGCAACAATATGTGGGTTTATTTTCTTCACTTTGATTATTAATTCTTCTAGGAATCCCTGAAATTTTAAATAATAGTACATAAATGTCTTAAGAAAACCAGGGGGGAAGGAAATGAAAAGGGAAACAGTTATTTTCTTCACTCTGATTTTTAATTATTTTGGAAACCCTTGAAATTTTCAATAATCATAGATAAACATCCTGAGAACCATTCGGCCAAGGGAAAAAAAAGGGGAAAGACACTCAACCCACGTGCTGTACCAAGTCTTTTCAGGAATCGAATTTCTTCAAGTCCACAAAGAGGGCAAACAATCAAGATATGATCACTGCGATATCTCAGCTCTTCAATTTTAAAACAGCTATGAGAGGTCTGAGGGCTAAGATCATTATATCTTCTATTGCATACGTGGTTTGAATTACTGCATCTTGTTAAATATGGAAATGCATTGGGTAGCTGCTGAGCACTCTTTTACGACCTCAACTCATGACCCACAGAAATTCAATTTACCACAGGTGGCCAGGAGTCATTTTACAAGGTGAATCAGCACATGCACATGACTCATGCTCCTAATAATGTTGAATCAAGCCTGTTTTAAATATTGCATACTGGATATATGCGCCAAATATAATCCCAACTTGAGTCAGCTCCGATGAAACGAGAAAACATTTCACTAAATCGCATAATGTCTTGGCATGAAGAAAATGGCTTTCTAGGCTTACTTTTGCAACAGAAGTATTGTTGTTGTTGTAGAGAAATGCCACAATAAAGTTATATTATAAATTGTGTTACTAATATAACATGGCGTATAAATATTACAAACAATGAAATTTACTTATGACAAATTTGAGCACTGGATCACTTATAACAGCTGCAATTTCAGGCTTGATCACGTTAAACGTAGCAGTGATCGTGAGCGTGTCATCTTTTTTTAATTCTTTTGAAATTTCATTTGGAAGTTAAAAACTACCCGAAAATGATAGAAACAATAACATTTGCATTTTGTGCATATGCCAAAACATTGCATGAATTGAAGGCAACACTGAGAGGCCTTCCATTTGATCATATATTGTTTATCAATGACATGAAAATGTTAGACGATATAATAGTTGATCAATGTCCAAATAATGATAACTACAATGAACAATATGACAAGATTTTTTTAATGATTTCATATATAAGCTCTCTCTTTCATTTTGTCCACAATTCTATCCAAAATTTGTTTCCAAACAATTTTTTGGTTTATTATTGTGTTTATTTTTTAGATAATTCAATACTATTACAATTTTTGATTTTCAACATTTTAAAAAAGATTTTCAGAGAATAAAATTGTTAGTTCTTCTCTTTTGATTCCCATTTTTAATAATATCTTGTCAAACTCTTTAAATATTTGATGATTTTTCCATCTTCCTTTGTTAGTTACAATATTAATTTCTAAAATCACTTCATTGCCTCTATACTTTCTTTGATTAATACTCTTCTTTTGAGTTTTGTAACCATTTTCATAATTGTCAATATATTCTGATGCATTTTTATAACCATGAACCGGGCCACGTCCATTACAAACGTACTTGTCATTATAAAAAATCATCTCCATTTCATAACAACATGGTTCTCCTCTGTTATTTCTGACATAATCGTTTATGCCATTCAAACAAAACGGAAAGTAAATATATCCATATTCATTGATTATTTCATCGTGTATTTCAAAATTGCAATAGCTCATATAATATTGAGGTTGTCTAATTGTAAATTTAGCTTACTGAAAAGAAGAAGTCCAATTCGAAAGGGACAAATTTCCTTGAATTTCATGAACAGATTATTTACAGTTTGATCTCTTAATCGGAGCTAAAGAGAGAGTTATACTTACTGGCAAAATGCTAAATATCAAAAGTCTTTGATATCAAAGACGATACAATGTCTGACTTGACCACATGATCTACAGACAGCCTCTCCGATCACAAACGCTTCTGGACCAAAAGCTGCAAATCGTGATTCACGCAGGGATTTAGCCAAGCTGTTTGTCCTGAGTTGGCCGGAAACGGTTAGAGGTGTAACGATATTTCATGTAAATTAAGTAACATACAAGGACATTTCGTTTGTATATAAATGACATGTTTAGTGTGTTCCAGCTGAATATGGCACTATTGATCGCCATTTCGTCTGGTCTTCGTGAGTTTCTTCGAGCTTTCAAAGACGGCACAATGGGAAATATCATTAATAACAATAGAATGTTACCAGTAAGTATAACTCTCTCTTTATCTCCGATTAAGAAATCAAACTGTAAATAATCCAGTGATGAAATTCAACGAAATTTGTTCCTTTTGAATTGGACTTCTTCTCTTCAGTAAGTTATATTTTCGTCGTCTTCGCGAAACTGTGATTGACATATATGGACCTAAGGAGCTTTAAACTAAGCCCCATTGTCTCAATGAATCCTTTAGCCGACTTGGTCGATACGAGTTTCGATATCAAACTGTCGTCGATCTCTTCTTCAAAGTCAAGGGAAGTTTTCAGTTTTACCGAGTTCATCAACTCAACATCATGCGCGATCGATGCCCAATCCTTCGAGTAAACTTAAACTCGTAAGTGGTGGAGATTTCCGAGGGTAGCTCGGCAACCCCTCAATAGAATACCATAAGAAAATATGCACTTTATTTCAAAACGAGCAAGCTAGGAACCTGAAAAAATAATCTGAGACTTCGTTCAGAATTTGAAAGTCAGACCTTCCCATGGTGCCTTAACCACGGAAATGCGTTAGAAGCTAGTCCAGCATACTGATGAGATCGGCGATGAGAAGGAAATCGGAATTAAGATCCTCTACCTGTGACTTCTTCAAGGGTCCATTATGACATTTCTCTTTAACAACAACAATACTTCTGTTGCAAAAGTAAGCCTAGAAAGCCATTTTCTTCATGCCAAGACATTATGCGATTTAGTAAAATGTTTTCTCATTTCACCAGAGATTAAATTTGGTGCATATGCAAAATGCAATGTTTAAAACAAGCTGGAGTCAACATCATTCGCAGCAGGAGTTGTGTGCATGGGCTGATTCGTCTTGTAAAATGACCCTAGGCCACCTGCGGTAAACTGTAATTTGTTGCAAGTCATGAGTGAGGTCGTAAAAGAATGCTGAGCAGCTACCAATGCGTGGCTGTCGTGGCGATCTCTCACACCCAATTTCAGATCACCCATTTCACCCCCCACAATGATGATTCAGAGGTCAAACTATATATTTGAAAAAAATTCAACTAGTTCCAAAACTTTTTCATCAAAGGTGATCATCTCATGATCACATTTTATTTTATAATGTATGAAAAAAATAATGTCATCATATTATATGATCTATTGCAATTTTGAAAAATCCTAATCTATAGTATTTTGCTAGTCGAAGATTAACTCAGTCCACGGTTTTAAACAGCTCCTTTATTGAATCATCACTTGGAGTAGTCGCGTTCAAAATCCAGTGGTGTCTCACAGTTCTTCTGACTAGCAAGTCGTAATGCAGTGAATTCCGTTTATGACGTCATCACGTTATGCAATTAGTATTAATTAATTGAAAATTGTGGCCTTAATTAGCTAGCGCAGTAGTTGTGGTTATTAAGCAATACACTCCCCCATCTGAAATGAGGTATAGTAAGCATACGATTTACAAGTAAATTTAAGAGTTCAGTCACTGTTTATCAATAGGCAGTATTAATATTAGGCGCTGTACTGGTCGCTGTACACTTATATAGCCTTTTCCTTTATACTTAGTTACAGGCTCATTTGTTATGTTCTTGTATTCGACGTCTACTTTCCGGACTCTCCCATCCGTTCCTGGATATGTATTAGAAACTCTCCCGATCTTCCATTTTCCTCTTAACAAGCTCGAGTCCTGTATAAGAACGATATCTCCAGTTTTTAAGTTACGGTGGGATGTATGCCATTTTTGACGTATCAGCAAACTGGGAAAGTAATTTTGCGTCCACTTCTTCCAGAAAGAAGATATTATCGTTTGTACGAACGAAAACCGTTTTCTATTACTCGCTCGCTCGTCAAAGATCATGCCACTTGGTATTCGTGCCGTTGCTCTACCAAGCAAAAGATCGTTTGGGCAAAGATATGCACCGTCATCAGGTGACGCAGGGTGCCTTCCTATTGGTCTTTCATTCAGCAAGTTGGCGACCTCGTAAAGTACTGTTTGTAACTCTGAGAATGTTAAGGTACTATCGCCAATAGAAGCGTTAATAGCTCGTTTTACAGATCTTATGAGAGCTTCTGTGACTCCGTTCTGCCAGGGTGCGTCTGCGGATGTAAAGATCCACTCAAATCCCTCAGTTATGCCAAAACCTTTTAGTTTGTTCCAATCCCAAGTCTTGGTCATATTAGAAAGCTCTTTATTTGCTGCGACGAGTTGGGTACCGTTATCTGAGAATAGCTTAGATGGGTAACCATGTAGTGACACGAATCGTCTGAAGACCATAAGGAATTTGTCTGTACTATAGTCTGCTGCTATATCCAAGTAAACTGCTCTTGTCCCTAGACAGTTGAATATCACTCCATACGCCTTAGATGTTGTTCTTTTCTTTACTTCATCGCGAATCTTGTAAGGTCCAAACAAATCGATGCCTGTACTGCTCCATGGAGGGGCTGGTTTCAGCCTTTCAGTTGGAAGGTTGCCCATTACTTGTTCACTGACTTTTTTATCAAGTTTTCTACAAACGACGCATTTGGACTTGATTGATTGCACAAGTTTCAACAGTTTCGGGATCCAGTACCTGGTACGCACTTTGCTGGCTGTAGTTAATATCCCATGATGCCCTTTTCTGTGTATTTGCTCTGTAAATAAACGTGAGAATGGGTGATCGTATGGAAGGAGTATTACTTCTCTCTTGTTGTAGCTCATCTCCATCCATAACTCGCTTCGTCCTCTAATCACATATATACCATCTCCTCGCATCTTAGGACATAATCTTTTGTAATTCCCGTTCTCGATATCCTTCCCCATGTCTTTTTGAGCTTCTCGTATCCAAAATAATTCAGCCCTTTCCAAATCATGTGGTTTGAGATCACGTGTTGCGTTTTTCAGAGATGTTTTGGGGTTTCTGTCATAGAGTTTCAGAACTCTTGCCGTCACCCTTAAGAGCTTGTTATAATTTGAGTACTTGGTGATATGAATCCTTCCTGCAAGGGTATCCTGAAATCCTTCGATTTTTATAGCCAGTGCCGTCTTGACTCGTTCTGGTAATTGTGATTCTAAATAATTGCGAGTTATTGGCCAATCATCTTCTGGTTGTCGTAGGAATTCGGGTCCTTTCTGCCATGCGCTTTCGAGCCCGATATCGCTAGGCTTCTTCCCTCTCGTGAGACAATCAGCGATGTTGTGTTCGCTCTCTATCCAGTACCAATCTGTTTGGCTTGTTCCTTCTTGTATTTCTCCAATTCTTGTGGCAGCGAACGTGTTAAAACCGTAGGAATTTTTCTGTATCATAGCATGTACTATTTGTGAGTCAACAATGTGATAGATTTTTTGAAATTGGTATCTGCATTCTTTCTCAATGAAGGTCTTGAGACGTTTGTTCAATACTGCTCCACATAGTTCGATACGATCGATAGATATTTTTTTGATTGGAGCTAGGCGATTCTTAGAGATGATCAAGTTACTTTCAAATTGACCATTTTTCCGTTCCCAGCGTACATACGCGCATGCAGCGTAGGCGTCTTGAGATGCATCACTAAATATAATAAGAATAGGTTCTCCAACTGCATCCGACGGCTTCACGCATCTCGTGAATCGTACTTGATCCATGTCTTTCAAATCTTTGAAGAAGGTTATCCAGTTCTCTCTATTCTCTTCAGGAATGGGATCATCCCAGTCAAGCTTCTGTTCACTTCCCCATAAGTGCCGCATTAGAATCTTCGCTTTTACAGTGAACGGTCCAGCTAGTCCGAGAGGATCATATACACTATTGATCTGTGAGAGAATCATCCTCTTCGTGAGTTGTTGAGGGGGAAAATCTGTGGTTACGTTATTTGTTTGTAAAGCATGTCTCTTTCCTTTTGGTGAGAACTTGATCTTGACTTCAAAACATAGCTGATCTTCACATGGATTCCATTTGATCCCAAGTATCTTTTCGGTCGACGTATGTGGTGTCTGTACCATGATCGTTTCTTCTTGCTTGTTAATATCTCCTGAGAATATCCACTCTTTAACTTGAAATCCTCCTTTAATAATAGCTTTCTCTATATCTTGGCTAAGGTCACGGGCCAGTTCAATGTTATCTTTGCTTTCGATGATATCGTCCATGTAAGTGTTGGTTTGAATTATGTCTGCTGCTTCCGGATAATTCTTGCGCATCATCTCTGCCGTTTTTCTCAATGCTACAGTGGCGATCGTGCCGGACGGTTTATCTCCAAATGACACTCGCTGTATTATATAGGTGTCTGGTTCTCTCGTACTATCCATGTCGCGCCAAAGAAATCGGTGAGTATGTTGGTCTAACTCCGACGTTTTCACTGTGTGGTACATTTTCCTAATGTCTCCCATGAAAGCAACTCTGTTCTCTCTAAAGCGTATCAAGACTCCTAACAAGTTATTGAGCAAGTCAGGACCCTTTGCCCAATACTCGTTTAATACGTGCCCCATATAGTTCGCACTGCTGTTGAAAACTATACGGACTGGAGTAGATTTCGATTCTGGTTTGAGTACTTCGTGATGAGCAATGTAATGCGTAGGGCCTGTGTAGTTTGTTAATTCTTCCTCGGATAGCTTTCTTGCCACATTTCTGGCCACCATGTCCTTTATCTGTTCGTCATACACTTTCGCGTGATCTGCGTTCTTTCTGAGTCGTCGTTCGGTAGCAGCTAATTTCGCCATCGCTACTTTGCGATTGTTAGGAAGCTTATGGGGGTCTTTTATCCAGGGGTATTCAGCGGTCCATGAGTTGTCTTCACTGTTGAAACGTAAATTCCGCTCAATTAACTCCAGTTCCCTTTCTTCCTGTATGGTATAATCTTTGGCGCCCAAGGAGCATTTTCCGCACTTGCATCCCCCGCACTTCGGTTTGCACTGTACACCAAGTGCCTCGATAATGTAAAAATCTTCGACATTGACTTTGCCTACAAAGTGTACTCTCGCGTTTCCAAGATTATGGGTCATGCACGTTTCTTTAAGCAGTGGGTGAGTTCCTCCAACGCATCTTCCAAAACGATTTTTCAGTAGTACAAGATGCCCATTATTCTGTTCCCTTTCCGGGTGAAAGGCGGCGTATTCATAACCGATCAACACATCAACTGGACCAGCGGGTCGCGCTATTTCATCCTTTGAAACGTTTCTAAATAGGTGGGCGATGCTCTCTACGTTTACATGCTCGATATCAGAGGTGATTTTGTTAATCCCATATACTTCGAATTCCACGGCTTGACCTCGCTTGTCCAAAAGTGGTAGCTTGTATTTCATTGTTTCGATTTCCTCGTTCTGCCCTCCTATCTTCACTATTGAAAGATTCACTTTGACTCCACTGAGTTTCTCTTGTTTCGCTTTGGCGTTGGTTATGAAGCAAAGTGAGGCTGCGTTGTCCCACATTACATTAGCTGTCCCCTTCCTGGTTTTTACTCTCTGTACTTGGAGAAGACATGTATCGACGTTGGAGTCGCTGCATACATTGGCGGAGGCAGAAGCTTGCTGGGGTGTACTTTCATCGTTTTCGTGAATTGATGGATGATGTTTCCTCGTGCAGCCATTCACGCCGCAATCTCTTTTTATCCTACAAGTCCGCTGCCTGTGACCAGGCTTAAGACAAGCCCAGCATGCTTGCTTTTCTTTGAGAAAATCCCTTTTTTCGTCAACTGTCTTAGCTTGATAAAGTCGGCAATTTGACGTCCAGTGCTTACCATTCTCGTGAATCAGACACTTAGGCCTAGGTTCTTTTGTACTTTCGTCTTTTCCGACTGTGATACCCTCCGAGTAATGTGCTGCGCCTTTGTGATATTGGTTGCTGCTTCCTGCACGGAGTGTAGCACTTTCGTATTCAATGGCATCCCTTTGACTCTGTAGAAAGTCGAGAAGACTTGGAAATTTGTTGCTTTTATCAACAAGACTGTCACGAGAGCTTACCCGTTCGGACCATTTCCGTTTGATATCTGACGGGAGTGCTTTCTCAATTACGCTGACTGAACTTGTAGTCGTGATCTCTGTTTCCAAGCCGAGTCCTTTTAGGTTACGATAACCATCCTCTATGAGGGTTACAAATTCTATAAAGCGTTTATCTTCTCCTTCTCTGAGCATTCTAAATCGCTTTATTTCGTCAATGATGACATCGGCAACTTTGGCTGGGTCTCCATATTTGTCGTCTAAACGATGCCACATCTCGTCTATGTCGTCGTCTACGCAGTTCACCAATCTCGCTGGCTCCCCCTTAAGACAGGTGCGTAGGACGTACGCTGCGTCACCTTTTCGGATTTGAGTCATAACTTGCTTCTGGAAATCTCTTTTAAATTGCGGATACTTGCGCAGTTCTCCGTCAAAGTGAGGCATTCGTACTTTTTCTAGCTGTAGAAAGGAAGCTGAGGCGGTAGACTCCCGCTTTATTTCTTTAGCTTCTTCCACATTAGTGTAGCTTAGCGCTATTTTCTCCTTTATTTCATGATAACAGGTTTGGATTGTAGCGATCCAATTTATTTCAGCTTCTGCTGAGTCTTGAGTTAATAATTGTAGCAGTTCTGCGTTTGATCGTTTGCATTCCAAAAATTCTTCTTCAATTTGCGTTTGTAAATCTCTCAATGCAAAATTGGGAATTTCTTTAGATTGCAGCGCGTGCGAGATACTTTTGTATGAAGCTTCGAAAACTGCGCGCGCTGTTTTCTGTCTTGTGCGTGCTCTATCAATGTATTCTTGACGCTCCGCGTACGCACGTGTTGATCTTTCTTTCACAGTGATTTGTTCCACATATTTGATTTTGCGATTGGTCGCCTCATTAAACTTCCCTTGGACTTCTGTCATCCACACTTCTGCTTCTTCAGACTGATCGTCTGGCAATAGCTCGATGTAGGCTTCATGTTTGCCTTCGAGTTCATCGTACGCTTCCGCGAGTTTCGCATAGTTTGTTTCAACTATTTCTACGCCTTGGTTATTGTCTATCGACTTGGTGAGGAAGTTCTTCTTTCTTGTGAATCTTCCTTTAGCTGTTGTACGCTTGCCTTTAGCCTTCTCGATTTCAGCTGCGTTTTCCATCTTCGCTTATCCAGTTGTCGCTTTGTAGCAGACCACCGTGGATTTTGAATATTTTGCTAGTCGAAGATTAACTCAGTCCACGGTTTTAAACAGCTCCTTTATTGAATCATCACTTGGAGTAGTCGCGTTCAAAATCCAGTGGTGTCTCACAGTTCTTCTGACTAGCAAGTCGTAATGCAGTGAATTCCGTTTATGACGTCATCACGTTATGCAATTAGTATTAATTAATTGAAAATTGTGGCCTTAATTAGCTAGCGCAGTAGTTGTGGTTATTAAGCAATACATATAGTATTCATAAAATAATTCATCTTGTGATTTCATCCAAAATCACCAAAATTTTTTTTTTATTCATGGTGATTATCTTGTAATCTCATTTCATTTTTTGATATATTAAAAAAGAATCTCATCATATTATATGAGCTACAATAATTGCAATTTTGAAATACACGATGAAATAATCAATGAAAATAGATTAATTAACTGTCCGTTTTGTTTGAAAGGCATAGAAAATTATGTCAATAATTTCAGAAGAGAACCATGTGGTTATAGAATGGAGATGATTTTTTATAATGACTAGTACGTTTGTAATGGATGTGATCTGGGTCATGGTTGTAAAGATGCATCAAAATATATTGGCTATCATGAAATTTGTTACAAAATTCAAAAGAAGAGTATTTATCAAAAAAACATGTAGAATCCATGAGGTGATTTTTAAAATCAAAATTTATATGATGAAGTCAACAAAAGAAATGGCAAACTCATCAAATATTTGAAGAGATTGACAAGATGTTATTCAAAGTAAAAATCGTGAGAGAATAATCAGCATAATTTATATTTTTCGAAAAATTTGTAAGTTGTTGAGAGTCGGAAATTATAATAGTATTGAATTATCTAAAAATAAATACATTAATAATTAACCAAAAAAATTGTTTGGAAACAAATTAAGGATAGAATTGAGGACAAAATAAAAGAGTTAGCTTATAAATGAAATCAATCAAAAGTCTTGTAAAATTTTCACTCTATTTATTAACATTTGGACACGAATCAACTATTATATCATCTAACATTTTCACGCCATTGATAAACATCATACAATCAAATGGAAGGCCTCCTAGTGCAGTTCTCAATTCATACAATGTTTTATCATATGTGCAGAATGCAAATGTTGGTGTTTCTATCATTTTTGGGTAGTTTTAACTTTCGAGTGAGATTCAAAAGAATTATAAAAGATGACACGCCCACAATCACTGCTACGTTTAAAGTGATCGAGCCCTAGATTGAAGCTGTTATAAGTGATCCAGTGCTCAAAATTTTCATATGTAAATGGATCGTTTGTAATATTTATACGCCATTTTATAACAATAACAAATTTTATAACATAACTTTAATTTATTGTGACATTTCTCTATAACAAAGTAAGCCTAGAAAAGTCATTTTCTTTATGCTGTGAGAGATTATCAGCGTTAATTGATTTCCGGTTGATTTTTCGCGATGAATGACAGATGATTGAGCAATAGGATCGTATTATATATTTAAAATGAGAGAGACCAGAGCGTAAGACTTGAAAGGTGTGAGAGAGTGGGAAACCAAGTTGATTTATGACAAATTAAAACATTAGGTTTCGGATCATAGCAGACTCTCTAGTCTCATTTCCGACAATGCAAAGACATCATACAATTTAGTGGAATGTTTTCTTATTTCACCAGAGCCTACTCGAGTCGGGATTATATTTGGCCCATATCCAGAATGCAAAGTTTAAAACAGGTTTAAGTCAACATCATTCGTAGCAGGAGTCTTGTGCATTAGCTGATTCGCCTCGCAAAATGACTTTAGGCCACCTGTGGTAAACTGTAATTTCTTGCGAGTCAAGAGTTGAGATCGTAAAAGAGTGCTCCGCAGCTACCCAATGCATTTCCATATTTAACAAGATGCAGTAATTCAAACCGCGTATGGAATAAAAAATATAATGATCTTAGCCCTTAGACCTCTCATGGCTGTTTTAAAATTGAGAAGCTGAGATACCGTAATGGTCATATCTCGATCGTTTGTCATCGTTGTGGACCTGGACAATATGGTCGATTTACAACGATAAATATTTCAAAATATAAACATTTTACACGTACTCTCATCTTGTGTGTTCGCTGTGGTTTCTGGCGATCTCTGCCGTTTAAAGCTTGCTTTTCCATCACTGTCATTCCTGTCAAAAGACGAACTTCGAACTTTCGAAATATTTATCGGTGTAAATCGACCATATTCCGTTCCCCATACTATACCTCATAACGTGTTCAAATTCTCAACTGTTCCACTTGTAACGTAACACCCAGTCACACAACGCGTGACGCTTTCATGAATTGATCATTTGCTTTTTCTCGAGACGTGAGTTTCGGTTCAATCAAAATTAGAGTCAATTATGATAGGGAAAAACCCTGATAGCCACAAAAAGGACAAAAAAGTCAGCTACCTCAGTAATGTTACGGTTGTCTGACTTAACTCCACGATTTAAAACTACCCAAAAATGATAGAAACACCAACATTTGCATTCTATCTTTAAAATAGGGAACGGGGAATGGGAGAATGTAGGAATGTGGGAATGGTAGAATGGGAGAATGGAGGAATGGAGGAATGGAGGAATGGAGGAATGGAGGAATGGAGGAATGGAGGAATGGAGGAATGGAGGAATGGAGGAATGGAGGAATGGAGGAATGGAGGAATGGAGGAATGGAGGAATGGGGGAATGGGGGAATGGGGGAATGAGGGAATGGGGGAAAGATTCCCCGCTTTTAAAGATTCCCCGCTTTTAAAGATTCCCTGTTTTAATTATCAGGTTTCAAAATAATTTTTCAGCTTTCAGGGTAAATTCGTACGCTTTTATTAAGGCTAATTTTTTCCCAGGCTGTCACTTCTAAATTTCGGGATCAGAATCTTTAATTTGATCAACAAGTTTTGTGGCGGCAATTCGTTTCCTAACAAAACGTAGTGAACGGCTCAATTTTTCGTTGTTTGTTCAAGAGTGAAGTATACAACTTTGCGTAGACAAACTGTCGCACCACTGTCAAGCATCGAATTTAATTTGAGCGCGTGAGAAAGCTTTGCAAACGATGTTTAACAGGATTTGACGGAAAATAAATCTTGATTAAAGGTAGTGTGTACGTGCAGAAACATAAACACGGTAATGTGACGTTGTGTACACAAACTTGCGTGTTTCACGCTTGAACAAATACGTAGAAAGCTGGATACTGTAAACAAAAATACCCTTTGTAGCACGCTTCAAATTTCAAAACCTCATTCTTCAGTTTATCATTCAAGCTGGAAATGGAGATTGGGAGTTTTTCTTTTCAGAGGACGGAAAGGATGTTGTACATGGCCGCTGTGTTCGCAAGAGTCAACGGTTTTTAAGCCTTATTGGGAAATTGCTCTCTTTCCCTGTCAGAACCCCTCTTTTTTTGTTGTCGCAGTTACTAAATACCACCTCTCAATTAGCCCCGACGAATAAAGTTCAGGAACCCACGTCCATTGTTTCACATCCTAAGGAGACGGTGGAAGAAACTCGTGAAAATCACTCAACTGATGCCTCGAATCTTACATTTAGTGCCAAATTAACACGTCTCTATTTATATTTAAAAGGGATATTTGCGCCAGATACTAAATAACGGATAGCAAAGGGTTTTTTACGTGACACACGATAACTTAAAATTCACAATGTGATGCGTGATTTACTATTTTACATGCGCATGACGCGTGATTTACAAGACTTACTAATTAGATTTCCGTGGTAGGTGACCTTTGCTGACCTTTGCTTGACTTTGATGTCCTTAATCTTCGTGGTAGGTCCAAACAATTGTGAGACAATCAGGCTAAGTTAGTATAGTTAAAATTTGCGCAAGGAATCTGACCTTCAGTGTTCTTTTTGTCGACTGCGTGGTCGTGGTGGTGCTTCAGATCGTATGCAGAAAGACCAGAAAGTAACCGAATCCATGGAATAAAAGATCTGAAAGAATGTCGACCCAAACGGTTGTACGATACGAAGCCCAATTAAACGCTCTTAGAGCGTCTAGTTTTAACAAGTAAGTCGTCTTTATTTGTCTAGCAAAAAGCAATATGACTAGTGGAACACAATTCATTCCAGAATAAAAAACGTTGGATGCAATATGATTTTTAAAAATACATTCGATAGGTTGAAATCTTACAGTATTAGCTTAGCGTACTTACTCCTTTTTACGTGACGCGTGATTATTTTAAAATAACTCTCCGTGACGAGTGATTTAATAGAAAAATTCAGCGTGATGTGTTATTGGAACCTTCCCTTTGCCACCCTCTAAATAGATGGGGGCAGTGGGGTTTATTAGAACCCGCAAAGCCCCCCCAAAAAATCATCTAAAACCGCAAAACCACAAAAAATTGGTTCACAACTGTCAAAGCCAATGAATTTTCACATCCCAGTTATCAAAACTCTAATCGATCCGATACAGTCAGTGACAAGTGGTGCATACAGAGATTTTGCAGCTATTCAAAATCATAATTGTCTCTCAGATCGAAAGAAAACCGGAACCAAAATAGGAAAAATCCAAAATCACATCGGATACCAAATCTGAAAACCCATTTGTGATTTTTACGAATACTGATAATCAAATGCTTTCAAACGGAAAATACCCAAACTGCAATGAACACCAAAACGGAAAACCGATCTAAAATTAACCAAAACTGCAAAACCGAAAATTCAAATTCCTCAAATGTGCCAAAATTTGATGCCGCCATTTTGAAAAAAATTGGTAACCTGGCCATATTCGCTTCTGCACAGCACGCGGTTCGTAAGCAGCTGATGTTCTGGTTGTTTCAAAAAATTGGTCATTTGAGTCAAGAATGTCTTGTAGCTCCTAGTTATTCAAACAGATCGTCTGGAGGATTGATAAAGAGGGGAGAGGTTTTCTAATTTTTTCTACATTGCAGGTAAATGGCAAGGTAGCTACGCAAGATTCAGACTGGCGACCATGTGGTAGAGTACGTTAACAAATTTTAAGACAATTTTCAGAGGTTACTCCTTGGACTTTCATAACGCGGAAGTCAGCAAATTTAAAAAAAACTATCTTTTTAGTGGCTGAGATACAGTGAAATACCGTTTTTTGACAAATAGACTCAATTTCTCCGTCTGTCTGTTCAGACATCGCGCACTTATGACGTGAGATCGTTAGTGTGAAAAAAAAGTGTCATTTCAGGTGCAGGCGATTGCATAACTAATGTTTTTACCACATGTCGACGTCCTCTGTGATGAACTCAGACCTTAATTTCAATGTTTTAAAGTATTAGCGGCACTCAGACTTAAGATCAAATACATTGATCACTGGTATCCTTTTACCTCTAGGAATGTCATACCAGCGCAATCGAGGTATGACTTTCCAATCAAAAACAAGGCTAGTACTTACAGTTAGTACTTATGTTGTAAACTACCAAAACTTTCTGAGGTATCTGCATCTTGAAAGGAGACGTGAGATGGACTTAATCCGTACTGAATAGTTAATGACTCTGCAACATATTCCAGCATTTTTGGCGTCGACCTTGGAAATATTGTGCCAGATCGGTATCTAGTTAGCATGATAACAAATTTGCATTTGAAAAGCAGCAAGGTTTGTATCATAACAAGATCAACCTTAGCCTCACTGCAGTTCAAAATAGACAATTGAGCCCGTATTATTGATCTAGCAAGCAGACACCCTGCATCAAGAAGGAACTGGGAACTGACAACTCTTAACACGTTTGATGAGATATCCCACAAACCTTAACCGATAGAAAAATAAAGACGGCTTTTGACGTAATTTTCAGCGTGGTAAGAAAATTGGTTTGCGATGGAAAAGTTATTGACCCATGGTACAAGGTAGAATAAAAAGTGTAAAATAAACTTTTTTTCAACAACGTGATAGTTTTGTTGGCGAAGTAACTATGAAACTACTGAGGGAAGTAAAGCCCGAATTTAAAGGTGGATATTTCATTTAAAAAAACACTCTTAATCTTCTGAATATCGGAGTTTTTACATTACAACGCAACGGAAATACTAAAGGAATGGTTCATTAAACACACAAAAAAATGCAAACTATATCGACGAGGTCAAGTCTTTTTAAACGAACATTTTCCTCGCACAGTTCACAGCTGCCTCTGACTATTTTAAAACCCTATCACGTATGACAGCAGTCAATTTACTGCCGACCGCCCTCCTTCTCCTAAATCACGCCTGTGCGTGAAATTTAGAGTACTCTGCTACTTTTTTATTGAACAAAAATCGATTCCCAGGTGCTAGAAGGATATTTAGGGAACAAATTAAGCCTGTTTTAAGCGGCACCGTATTATGTGGTTGCCCTCTTATTAGCGGTCGGTTTTCAAAATAGCGAATTCCCACATGGCCTAGATTTGGCGTTCATCTCTGTTAAGCAGACGTGATCGATCACCCTTTACTGAGTCCCAACGGCCTGCTTGTGTTATCCTTTACTTGTACCGAACGATCAATCAAAGCAGAAACACTGGAATAGTTCTAAGAGTAATCTTTGATGCAAAATTTAATCCTTGTTTATCTCCCGAACTCGAAGTTAGTAGAATTTTTCAGCTAGTTTTGGGACATTAGGTGGTAAATTATAGCATACAAATGAGTTTTCTCTCGTCGTTGTTTGTAAATCTCCCCATTTCTCCTCTATTACGCGGTCAAGCTGTAGTGGGCCATTCCACATGGAAATGAAAGTACTCTTTTGGGTTCAACCCTTTGTTTTATCTTGACCTTGCTGATATTGCTGACAGACGTAGGATGTCACGTCTCTAAAGTAGAGGTGAAAGTGAAAGTAAAAGTGGGTTTTTTTGTTGCGTCATAATAAAGGAAATGAAATTTTGAGACCAACAAACCATAATCTTCATTCGACAGTAACTTATTTTGAGACGTAGACATGGATATGCAGAAGATTTCGCTGTACATCCTATTGTTTGTCGCTTATCTAGAAGAAACGTACGGCTCTGAAGGTCAGTAAGGCAGATTGCTATAAGTTACACCTTTCTACTCTCATAAATAACTCATGAGTGTGTGGTTGACGTCGGATGAAGAGGGTGAAACTTAATAGGTGTAGCCGTTTGTAAAAAAATATATGCCAGTGTGTATTTTCAAGTCAAACAAACCTTGCGATAAAACAATCATGTCGTGCCGGAAGTTTACTAAATAAACAACGAGATTTGAATTCTTCGAAATTGTTTCAGAAGAACCGATACATTTCGGAGAGCTTAAGTTCTACATGGACTCAAGGGAACCAATTTCTGAATAACTACGTTCATCAACATACTTGGGAAATCACTGAAATGGCCCTCAGTGATACTAAGATCTCCATTTTGTATCCTTCTTATTTACGCCAACCAGCTATTTCCATCTCCCATTATTTTGGCATTTCACTATAGAAATGCTTTAAAGCCTTTTATTTCGAAATCAGCAAATTTCATCTGGCACAAAGGGTATTAAAAGATTCTTTATTTATTCGAGTGTATGGCATTGTTCAAATACAAGATAATTTGTACCCTCTTGTGGAATATAATTGCACCTTGTCAACTTGGCTGGGCTTTTTGCAGAAGATAAATACGATTGTGATTAACTGATTTCGTGACAGGGGTTTTCCCTCATTTGTTCCGTACATGATAACAAAGCAAATTGCATTTGAAAAGTAGCAAGGTTGGTATCATAACAAGCTCAAACTTAGCTTCACTCCTGTTCAAAATGGACAATTCAACCCATATTTTGTTCCAGCAAGCAGATACCCTGCATCAAGAAAAAAACTGGGAACTGACAACTCAACAGGTTTGATACGATATTTTCCAAACCTTAACCAATAGAAAAATAAAGACGTCTTTTGACATAATTTTCAGCGTGATAGGAAAATCGGTTTGCGATGGCAAAGTTACTGACCTATGGTAGATTAAAAAGCGTAAAGTCAACTTTTTTCGACAACGTGATAGTTTTGTCGGCGAGGTAACTATAAACCTACTGGAGGAAGTTAAGCCCGAATTTGAAGGTGGGCATTTTATTAAAAAATCTAACACACTTAATCTTCTGAATATCGAAGTTTTTACATTATAATGAAGCGGAAATACTAGAGAAATGGTTCGTTACGCAAACAAAGGCAGACTTTATTGACGAGGTCAAGTCTTTTTAAATGAACATTCTCCTCGTACAGTTCACAGCTGCCTCTGGCTATTTTAAAACCCTATCACGTATGACAGCAATCAATTTACTGCCGACTTTTTCGCCCTCCTCCTCCTAAATCACGCCTGAGCGTGAAATTTAGAGTACTCTGCCACTTCGTTATTGAACAAAAATCGATTTCCAGGACCCAGGGGGTATGTAGGGAACAAATTAAGCCTGTATTAAGCGGCTTTGCATTATGTGGTCGCTCTGCTTTTAGCGAGCGGTTTTCAAAATACCGAAATTCCCACATGACCTATATTCAGCGTTCCTCTCTATTAAGCAAACGTGATCGATCATCCTCTACTGAGTCACAACGGCCTGCTTGTATTATCCTCCACTTATATATATTGAACGATCATTTCTAGCAGAACCACTGAAATAGTTCTAAGAATAATCTTTGATGCAGAATTTAATCCTTGTTTATCTCCCGAACTCAAAGTTAGTAGAAATTTTCAGCTAGTTTTGGGACATTAAGTGGTAAATTATGGCATATAATTTAGTTTTTTCTCGTCGTTATGATTCCCCCATTTTTTCTCTATTACGCGATCAACCTGTAGTGGGCCATTCCACGTGGAAATAAAAGTACTCTTGGGTTCAACCCTTTGTTTTATCTTGACCTTGCTTATATTGCTAGCAGTCACGTCTTTAATGTAGAGGTGAAAGTGAAAGTTAAAGTGGAAGCGGGTTTTTTTTCCTTCCGTCATAATAAAGGACATGATATAGAAATCTCGTGATAACAACAAACCATAATCTTCATTCGACAGTAGCATATTTTGAGACATAGACATGGATATCCTGAAGTTTTCGCTGTGTATCTTTTTGTTTGTCACTCATCTAGGAGAAACTTACGGTTTTTAAGGTCAGTAAGGCAAATTACTATTAGTTACACCTTTGTAATACAATGGGCATTTTCAAGTCAAACAAATATTAACTGATCTTGCGGAAGTAAATTGCATAAACAACGGGATTTACATTCCTCGAAATTGTTTCAGAAGAACCGATACATTTCAGCGAGCTAAAGTTCTGCATAGACTCAAGAGAACCAATTTCTGAATAACTACGTTCATTAATATACTTGGGAAATCACTAAAATGGTCCTCAGTAATACTAAGATCTGCATTTTGTATCCTTCGTGTTTCTTCACGCCAACCAGCTATTTCCATCTCCCATTATTTTGGCATTTCACTATAGAAATGCTTTGAAGCCTCTTATTTCGAAATCAACAAATTTAATCTGGCACAAAGGGTATTAAAAGATTCTTTCTTTATTCGAGTGGATGGCATTGTTCAAATACAAGATAATTTGTACTGTCTTGTGGAATATAATTGCACCTTGTCAACTTGGTTACGCTGTCTGATTTTGGCGTTAATGAAATGCTAACGCAAATATATCTATTTCCAATCCACATAGCTGGGCTTCATTTCTGATAAATTGGGTTCCGAAGGCTAAGAGTCAAAAAAAATAATAGACTTATGGCACTCTCAAATTATACTCGAACAAAGGCAAAGAGTGACGAACTGATCCCGTGAAAGGGGAAAGGGGTTTTTTTATATTACTATATATTAAAAGCAAATATAGCATTCACTTGCTAATATGGTGCCGATTAATACAGGTTCATAGACAGGCTTAATTTGTTCCCTAAATACCCCGCGAGCTCTCTCACTTTGTAAGCATCCTGTTCTTGATTTTCTTGATCATCTGTGAAATACAAATTCTGGTAATTCATATTGATTTCTGATGATCTGATTACGTGAAAGGGGTTTCCCCTCATTGCCATTAAAAGTAAATATAACAATCGCTTGCTAATCAAATAACGCAAATTCTACAGACGATTCCCAGCCACAGACAATTGGCCCTCTATCAGTTTCTAGAAACCTGTCATGGGGGAAGGGAATGTTTTGAGGAGAATCACATGGTTTTCATGGGGAAGATAGTGGGGGATCAGTCGTCTCTAACAGAGTTTATAGGTTTACTGTAGCAAATTGACCTACGGGGGATCAGGTAAGTTTTATTTTGACACAACCAAAATCTCCCGCCCCCTCCCCCCGAGGAAAAATTATGACCTCTCCCATTGAAATCGCAAGAGTGCTCGGTGAAATTTCAGTTGCTAACTTCCTTTGTTATCTCTACACTCCCTCGACAGGATCTGATGTCAATGATGCAGAGAACCAGATCGTTGTTAAAAACGATGCAAGGGACGTACACATACCTTGCTCAATAAACACGGAAGGTCAGCCCCAGTCGGACCTTGGTTTGTATTTGTGCCCGACGATGGCACAATGCAGAAGTGATAGGGACAGATTCATAATCGCTCGGATAGAAAAAAGAACCGTCTTTAATTATTACCCTGAGGAGTACAAACTTACCTTAAATGGGACATTGATTGTACGGAAGATATCACCAAAGTATGACGGAATGGTGGTCTGGTGCATTGGACAAATTCGGTACCAGGGAACGCGAGAAAACACCACTCTTATTCAAATAGCGAGAGGTACGAGTTTGTTTAGGGGATGGGATTTGATCATAAGCATAAAGTTCTTATCACGAAAAATTACTCTTCGACTACTAAATCCCTTTCTTCCTTTTTTCATTCGCAATTGCACGTAGAAGACAAATAAGTAGAACGCAGGTTGATAAAAAAATCTTTTTTTTTTTTTTCTTTCATATTGATTAAGGCTTCCAAAACTTTGTTTTATATTTGTCAGAGAGGCCCAAAATTAGGATAACAAGTCCACAACCATTCTTGGTGGTCGAAGGAATGAATCTGCACCTAGACTGCGAAGCAATTGGTTTTCCTTCTCCCCGGGTGATCTGGTTTCGACTTCCTGGCATGCAAATGCTTCAGAATCGAACGAACGATGAAGCTACAAGTTTAGAGCGAAGAAACATCACCAAAGATGACGAAGGAGTCTACATTTGCACAGCTAAAAATCCACTAGGAAGTGATAGCTATGAGGTGCAAGTAACTGTCATCGGTGAGTTTTTTTAAAATTCTGTAATTCTGAGATGAAGAGTCTTTTAGATAAAAGGTGTATGTCATAATTGAAATGGCATTAGACAACTTTTTAATTCTAGCAAGCGAGTTGATTTTCCAACACTTTACTTCATTAAATTAATTTGGTTAAATAACTGGTTATCAAAACCCGAAAAGCCACCTCAAGAATTGACAAGACGAAAAAAAAACAGAAGAATAAACAAAAACTCAAAACACTAAAATAAATCTTGTTTTTTTGTTTTACTCGTGATAAAAGTGGTGTTTATTATTTGGACTCATGATAGAACATGTACAGCTCATTGTATGTATTCAGCTCCCGTGAGTTTCTTGTTCCAATCTAATTTACAAGATTATTATATACTGACACATGGTTAGTGTGCAGTGTTTTTGATATGTTAGTACTGCAAAAAGGCCAAGCACAGTCATTGAATGCTGCGTTACAAATCAAGTTAACATCCTTCATTTGATCTCTCTCTTTATGTGCGTGTTCATTTTCTTTATAGATTTCCCAAGTTCAACAGTGTCAACTCCAACAAGTAGTACTCGCAGGATTATTAAGGGTGCGTCTCAATTTCAAAATTTTGTTTATTTTCGTTGTTGTTGTTGTTTTTCAATTTCTTTCGATTTTGGTTCACTTTGTTTTGTTTCTTCTGGTTTCTGCTTTTGAGTTTGTATCTTTTTTTCTCGTTTTCTTGGTCGTAATTCGTTAAGCGCTCTTAAAGTCCTAATTTTGGTTTTCATTTTGGTTTTCCTGCTACGTCCCAAAGACTTGAAAAAGAAATATGTAAACCAAGTTTATTCCCTCACTTCAGGCTATCGTAAAGACGTTTTGTGGTTAAGAAAACAATAAACTTCTTGAAAATTTGAAACCAAGTCAGTTTCCTGCCCTTTATCGCTCTAAAGATGAATCGATGTGAATTAATTGCATTTTCGTGTCACAGATAAACATGAAAGTCGAGAAGACGATGCTTACAAAGTGATCACTTTTGCGTTGTTACCACTCCTGGTACTTGCGACCGTAGGGAGTGTAGTCTTGTTCTGGCGTAGTGCAACTTGTGGACGCTCAAGCCGAGGAAATAATTCGCACGAAGTAACGATTCCTGTAAATGTTTAACAGTTTTTCAAAAGTAAACGAGAGCGATAACCAGAGAAAAAACACACAAAAAGCGGAAGTGTAAAATGTACAGAAAACTGCTCTTACAAGTTTTGCTTGTTGTGATAGCTAAAAATTTGCTTCATTCGTGCCCATAAACTTAAGACAGAGCCAAGAAAATTAATTGTATACCTGTAAATATCCAAAACAAGCTCTAAAGTTTTGTAAAAATTCACCTTGTTGTAAGTAAGGGTTTATATTTATAACATCAGCGACTGGGAGAAGGAAAAGAAATTCCTATTTCTATAATATCTTCCTGAATTAGTCATTGTAACTTTGCCGTGCAGTGTCACGTTGTATTAAATTGAAATTGAAGAGGCTGCCCGTTTTCCTCTTCTCATTTTTCAAGCTCCTAACTTCGCATCAAAATTAGTGCTGGACAAATTAATGAACTCGAAATCATACCAAAGTATTTAAAATATTTTCTTGTAAGTTTTAATATATTTTGAACACATCAGAAGTTTTTTATCCTTATGATTACTACGAAGAAACACGTTGTGCGTTGCAGATTTCGGGCATTAGAAAAAAAAACTCGACAAACGAGTTACTTGCACAACGTTTTATCACAGTTCTTGCAGGCTTTGTATACTTTAACGTTCTTTGCATGTAAGTTTGCACTATTGAGAACCATGAATATTAAACGAATATTTTGAACTTTTGACGACTCCAAGTTCAGTTTTTAGTGGAAGCCAGTAAAATACTACCCTACTTAGGATTTGACGCGCGTAAATCATCGATGGCCGTTCAGCTTGAATTGCAGTCTTTCCCACTTCTATCTGAACCAAGACTTACAATAAACATCTAACTAACCTCGTTTTTCTCGGTTCGTACTGTAAGTTACGGAACCTCGTTTCTTCAGCTCGATTTATGGCCCACGCGCTTCGCGCGTTATGTTGCAAAGACATTAAGCACATTCATTTGTTGGCAATCTTAAGCGGAAACTATCAGGGCAGCATGTTACATGCTTGTGTTTCGAGTAGAACACATAGGAAGCGTGTGGTATCCGTGGGCTTGTTCACAGAGTTTACCTACACAGGTCTACAGACAGTCATAAAGGACAAAGGAGCCGATGGAAATCAGTAAAAGTGACACCTCATTCAAATATAGAAAGACCACATGAGAGCTGTTTATTAAGCTTCTAATCAAGCTGTACTCTTCCACCGAAGGAAGGAAATTCAGAGATTATCAGAAAGCAATTCATTCAGATCTGTTCTTTGCAACCATGAATTTCAGTCTTGCCCCACACATATATCGAATCTTTCATCTATACATGCGCCATTCCATTTATAAACAGTTCCTACTCCAGTCCCCAGTAAAATAAAAACACCCTGCCCGCTGGTCTTCAAGGTGACAGTGCTGTAGGCACTGAAAAAGCCAAATCTGGAGAGAGTTTGCTTCCACAATCTGATTGATCCACACAAAGCCGTTAAAAGTAATAACAAAAAATCTTATTGCTCTTAGCAACAATATTTGTATCAATGTCGATATCCAAGCAACAACTCACCTACCCCTCCCCTTGTCCCACATTAACCCTAACTTGGTATCAGTTGAATGTTGTTAGGCTGAGGGAGGGGTAGGTACAGAGCTACTCAGATACTGACATTGAACCCAACAGTCAACCTATATTTAGACCAAACCCAAATCGCGCTTGATTCTTGGTATGATTTACCATACCACTCAACAAAAACGTGAATGGCAATGGAGGAAGTCTCTTTTCCATAACAGCCGCCACTGTCCAATTTGTATCCAGCATTCCGCGAAATGTAAAATTAGCTTTGGGTACATCAATTAGATACCCTGCGCTAACCGAACTATCGCGGGCCCTTGTGTTATACTCATACTCTACGCCAACCTTTACATTCTCATTGCCTTTGTGCCAGTAACTTAAATGCCATCCTGTTTGACCAACTGTCGCTGAGGCGATCCAATCATCTGCTGTGTATCGACCCGCGCAGGACATCATGGCCACTTCCTGGCCAGAGCCATAGTGGTAGAGAAGTTCTCCTCCTACATCAACACGTGGAGCCATCCTTTGAAGATAATGAGCCACAAGAATGCCAGAACTATTGAGTATATCTACATTACCAGCCGTCAGACTTGCGGTGAAGTCATCTCCACGGTATTCAGCATCACTTTGGACAAGAACCCAAACTGATTTTTGAGTCTGCACAAAAAAAAAAGAAAGAAAAAGTCCCTTTGATTTAATTACTGTTCACCTGTGACTGTTTACACTCTGAGTGCCACTCCAGCTGAAAAAATTGTTGCTGATCTCCGTTTTCTCATACATACATACACGTAGCAGATGAGAAGGTCAGTACACGAGGTTTTCTCTAGGGTTTTGTTGAAAGTCAATCTACCTCTGCCTAAACTGTATAAGACCTCTAACCGCAGTCTATAATTTAGCCTACAGCAGGCTCCTCTGTTTGGGGTTCGCCTTACAGCCCCTTTCCCAGGCACAGTTGCTATTACATCATATACAACCACTTATGGAAAAAGTCTTAACTATAGAAGCACCAATAGCTGCCTTTTTTGCTGGCTACTTATTTCCCAAGCACTAGCTACTTTAATACAACAAAACAGTTAACGACTGTCTTGATCTGAAAAGTAGGGTCTTTTTTGAAACTTTGCCAATATTTCGTGAGGGTATTTGGAATTCTATTGCTACCTTGTAAGGTGTGGAGTTTAATGGCGACTGTAACTCTAAAGATTAGCTCGATTGTGTTATGGCTTTTTAATATCTATTAAAAAATTGAAAGAAAGTTCAAAACGATTACCTGTATCACCATTTTTCCTCTGAGTCTGTTGGTAAACTGATGGATCATTTGAGCATTAAGGCTACCGTTCGTGTCAATGTCTCCAAGCAACACAGGAAATGCCTAAAATTATGAACAGAACAGAAAAGTATGAGATATTTATTAACAGTCAAAACACAAGATGTGAAATGCTGAGGCCTGATAGCTGGTATACTGGACTGCATTTTGAAAGGTCCAGGTTTGAACCTGGTCAGGTCAATGTGTTTTGTTCTTGGGAAACACACTTGGATCAATATCAGTATCTGGGCAACTGCCCACCTACCCCTCCCCTAACCATACATTAACCCTAACTAACCCTAAGCATTTGCCCAGATACTGATATTGATCCAAACACTTCACTCACACAGTGTCTTTCTCCGCCCAGGAGTATAAATAAGTAGTGGCAAATTTTTAACCCTTTACACCCTAACATCAGTATCTATATTCTCCATACTCTTTCCCATAATGTTTCTTGTGGTACTGACAAGGAGAATTCATTTGAAGATCAAAGCTTCTTTGGTTGACGATCATTTCCTTTATTCTCATGATGATCTAGCAGTATTACTGGTCACTCTCAGGGTTTAAAGGATTGAGGAAGTTTTTTTGAAATGCTTGGGGGGGGGGGGGGGGGGACCTTGCAACACACTGGCATCCTATCCAGGGAGAGAAGGAGGAGTAGTAAGACTCCTAGTTGCTTCATGCAATGAAAACTAATATTAACTCCAGCTGGATGGGTAACTTGTCTCAAGTATGGATTTAAACTCCTTAACCATAGAATTAAAAGTTGAGGGATGGTAGACTAGTCCAATAGCAGGTAGCCTCCCTCAGCATTTCGTAGGGCTTCCCTGAAAGTTAATCAATACCATTTTATACACCTGGTTGGAGAGAGACACTATTACAGAAAAGTGACTTTCCTGGGAAAACCACCTTATGGCCAGGGATTTAATCCAGACCTTCCCCCATCAAGATCAGCATGCTCGATACAAAGCTACCTCAACTCCCAAGAAAGCACATACCCTATATCAATGTTACCCAACAAAGGAAATACAGAGGTTTCAGACCAAACTTATTGAAAAAAAAAAAAAAAAGTCAGAGAAATAAATCAACATTAGCAAAATCATTTTTAAGAGCAGTTTTCAACTGAGTGTTGAAAAAAGCCAAAACTGAAGTCATCCCTCCAAACAGTCAAAACAATGGTTACCTTAAACATTAACCAATGAAAAATCTGTTTCACACTTTACACCCGAACATCAGTATTCATATTCTCCATACTGTTCTCTGTACATTGGCTAAGATGCTGACAAGGAGAATTTTTCTAACAATCAAAAGCTTCTTTAGTTGGTGATCATTTCCTTCATTCTCATGACATTAATGTGTGATTCAGTGGTGATATTGTAAGGAGAAATTAGATGCTAGTCACTCTTAGGGGTTAAAGGATTAAAGCATGGGAAAATACAAATGATCAGGTTGCAGTTGTTTTTAGTTTTGCATCCGATTAGTTGAGAGGATGATGCAAGTTTTCTGGACCAACCACTGAGCAAAGTAAAGTAAAAAAAAAAACAGTCCCTGATTATTTTCAACACTCAATTGAAAGTTTCTCTATTAGCCCTTCATCATCATCATCATCACCTCATTAGGCCCTGTCTGCTTATTTCCTACATAGGTGGCTCCAAAATGATATGCTCCTGGTCCCATACTACTGAGCTGAAGGGTGTGGCTGACTTGAAAGTGGTTGCTTAGGCCTTTATTGATAGCTAGTTTACAGCCCTCAAATGGCTGAGGGAAGACGTCTGAAAAATTCAAATTAGAAAGAACATAAATTAGCACAATAAAAGATTTATCATTGACAATGTTGAGTTAAAAAACATGAACTGGGAAACTAAGAATACTGTGAATACTTTGAAAATTACAATGGATTTATCATTGACATTGTTGAGTTACATAACAGAACCTGAGAAACTCAGAATACTGTGATCACACTGAAAATCATAATGAAAGTTCAGATATCAAGAAAGCCAACACCACATTAGCACAGTTGTTTTTTCAAAACAAAGTTACTCAAATGAGTCTGTAATTTCAAACTATGAAATGCAGGGACCAAAAATATAATTGCTCCTAACAAAACGAAGAAAAACTTTAGGATGAAATGCAGTGAGGGGGAAGAAAATGTCTACAGGGAAATTATTCTGATTAATCACAAAATTCTCAGAACTAAAACTATAAGAAATGTACTGCATACAGGGAGGAGAAATTCGATCTAGATTTCAAGAGTAAAGGGTTATGTGAGAGGAAGATTTTCATAGTGGAGGGTTAAGTTTGGTCACCAAGCCTTCTAAGAATTTTGTAGAGGGAGTGTCTCCCTCTAATTTCTTCTTTGATGAAAAATCACTTCTAACCTTTCCATTTGCAAGATCTCATAAGAAATTCTCCTCACAATCTGCCATACAATTCTTATAATGTTAGTTTTGGAGATGTTAGTATTGGATCATCTAAAAATCCCTTAGGTGATATTTTTCTCTACTCTCCCCACTTGTCTGCTTGATTTTGAATTAATATGGTTAGGAGAAATTATGTCTTTGTCATTCATGGGAGTTAAAGGGTTAATCTTTCATGTGGCAGATGATGGTAGGTGAGGCAGAGGATTCAGTATATTTGACCATTTAGCTTGATATCTGTAGTAATATTTTTCTTTAGGTACCACAGAATGTAATGTAAATCAGAGACCACTGAAACTGGCCAATCAAGTGGTGTTGTAAACATATTCGTGTGGTCAGTTTCAGTAAGAACTCTACTTACTCTTCCTGGTGGGGTAAGAACGGAAGGGGGTGGGGTGAGGACATTGTCGAAACTATGTTGGAATTTTTAATCCATGTACTTTTGTGTAACTGAAAATTCTTCATGCCCTTCAACATTAAATGTTTAGAGCGAGTAAAACAGCAATTTTTTCAAAATATCTCATTTGCGAAGTATGTTCGATTTTAGTTAAACAGAATTCAGTAAAGATTGCTGTGATTGTAAATCCATTCTGACTGCTAATTTCCACGTAGTAAGGAATATTAAGAGCAAACTTGCACAAACTCCCAGAAAAATCTACAGAAATCGCGGGAAACAAACGGCTGTAAAAACGAATAAATAAGCTTTAAGATTGCCTCGTCTAGATTTACGATAAATTACATAATCAGACAATCCAAATGCGCCATGAAGCCGGTGAAATTTTACGAAGCCTGACGATCTTTACCCTACCTTTACACGACTTGTGTAGATCTTCATACGTTCCAGGGTTGCTATTGGATGGTTTTTCATCCGGCTGCGGCTTTGGTTCAACAGGGGGAGCTGCCGTAAGCGGTGGCGGCGGCGGCATCGATGCAACATTGCTGGGAGATGAGGATTTTGACGGTGAAGCCGCGAGTACATTCCCCATCTTTGATCGTGTGAACCATGTGCAAATGCTGATGTAAGGCTCTGATTGGCTCTTCGATATATTAGCGTCCGCATTGGAACGGGAGAGACTAGGTCTAGTTTTAGTGAGCCTGCAGTATTGGCACTGCAGCTACATCATCGCTGAGAAAACGTGTACTCGATCTTTCAGAGATTATTGCAAGTGTTGTTGAAATTTTTAGAAAGTTTGGAGGTCGTACTTTAAATTTTACAGATGTTTGTTTGAAATTATGGAAGAAAAAACAAATGAACTGCTTTTTAAAGACATCGATGCAGATGACGAACCACAAACCAATGCAGTGGAAAGTTTGTGCATGAATTGCCATGAAAACGTGAGTCTAAAAATTTCCACTAAAATGAAATAGATAAAATAAAATAAAAATAGGGTTAATATATATTTTACTCACCAGTTAAAACTTAAAATGGTTTTCTTTCAAAAGCATTAAAATTTGATTTATCGCTGTATGATTAGTATACAATTGGTTTGTCTCCTTTATGTAGTTTTGATCAAATTTTGTACAGTACAGCTCTGTTTTAAGGTACACACTCTTCATTGATTAACAAGCTAGATCTCAGTAAAAATTCTGCCTTTAAAAATGCGAGATATATGGGAGTTAACAAAGATCAATGCTAGGATTCGAAAACATAACTGAAAAAGTGTTTCCTAATTAGCTTGTGAAACGTGGATGTTCTTGATTTGCCGTCATCTTGCTTGTAATCTAAGTTTCATTTTAGTTTTCTCATTAAGAATTGGAAGTACTGTCGCTTTATTGTGAGAAAAAAGGGGGAAATCATCTCCAAATGATACATGCAGTCTTGGACTGAAATGATGTGTGAGAGTTTGGAGTTCAAACATCTGTGTTTAAAATGGAGTTGATAAACTCTTACAAGCCGACTACAGTGACTAAATTTTAATATAATGGGGGCAGGGTGGGGGGAGAAGGAAGGGGGTGTTGAAAGATATGCCTAGTTTGAGATGATAGCAATTACGTGTATGTACTCAACAGTTATTCCATTGTACATTGCACATGAGCTGGTAAATAAATAGCCAACAAGGCACTTAGCTCCAAGCTGGCCGTAACCAATCCTGAACATTTGGATATATGGAGCCTTGTTTTCAGCTCTGCAACAGTTAGCCTAATGCATTTCTACCTAAGGCAACTCAGAATATGAGCTGATAACTGGAATTGAGTGAACCAAACCACTCCCTTTTCATCAGCATTTCTCCATCTCTTAATTACAATTTTCCTGATGCAAAATAATCTATCTTCATTAGGGAACAACTCGAATACTTCTCACAAGAATACCATTCTTTAGAGAAGTTGTTCTGATGTCATTTGAATGTCCTCACTGCGGTTACGCCAATAATGAAATCCAGTCTGCGGGAAGAATTCAAGATATGGGATGCAACATTAAACTGTTGGTATCCTCTCCAAAGGTGATCTGTCAAGTTAACCCTTTAACTCCCATGAGTGACCAAGACATAATTTCTCCTTACAATATCAATTCAATATCAAACAGATAAGTGATGAGAATAAAGAAAAATATCAATTTTGGGATAACTAGTTGATCCAATACTAAATTCTCTGAACTAACATTATAAGAATTGTATGGTTGACAGTAAGGAGAATTACAAATTTGATCTGGGAGTTAAAGTGTTATGAATAGATTATGTAAAGTTCTACATAATCAATGCAGTCAGCTCGAAGGTCTCAACCAGCGGTAACGAGTGGATGATTGGGTGGGTGAAAAGGCAAAGTTATCCTCATTTTTTTTAACCTGACCCGTGGAATGTCTTTAAAACACATACCAAGGACCAGAGACCAAAAACTCAAACTTTGATTATGTGGTGAAAATGAAGACTTTGTGGATCAATATCAGTATCTGGGCAACTGCCCACCTTCCCCTCCCCTAACCCAACATTAACCTTAACTTGTTGTTGACTGTTGTTGAGTTAAGGGAGGGGTAGGTGGGCAGTTACCCAGATACTGATATTGATCCAACTTTGTTTCTCTGATAGTTGAACAAAACAAGTCAGTGAGGGTCTTCCTTTTATAGTTTGAGGAGGGCTTTCTACAAAATGAAGACCCTTTCAATTTTGTTTGTAGTTCTTAAATCTTCTGTCTTTCATTACCAGTCCTCATCATAAACAAACAGACCCTTGTTATTTTGTGCTTGCCCATCTCTTTGGTTGTCTCCACTGGCCAGAAATTAGACCTTACCTGTACTTTCTTGAACCCACTTATTTCAAGTTTCTTGTAACCATTGACTAGGTACAGACTTAACCATTTACACCCTAACATCAATATGCATATTCTCCATACTGTTCTCTATACATTTCCAAGGGTGATGACAAGGAGAATTTGTTGGTGATCATTACTTTTATTCTCATGACCTTAATGTTTCATTCAGGGGTGATTTTCTAAGGAGAAATTAGATGTTAGTCTCTCTCAGGGGTTAACCCTTTAACTCCCACAAGTGACCAAGACAGAATTTCTCCTTACAATACCAATACAATATCAAGCAGACAAGTGATGGGAATAAAGGAAGGTCTTAAAAAGGGGATTATTAGTTGATCCAATACCAAATTCTCCAAACTAACACCACAAGAACCACATGGCAGACAG
Source organism: Pocillopora damicornis (assembly GCF_964200805.1). Taxonomy (NCBI): domain Eukaryota; kingdom Metazoa; phylum Cnidaria; class Anthozoa; order Scleractinia; family Pocilloporidae; genus Pocillopora; species Pocillopora damicornis. The sequence goes on along the minus strand of NC_142675.1, from coordinate 4,420,886 downwards.
TGAGGAGAATTACTAATGAGATCTTGGGAGTTAAAAGGTTAAGCTTATAAACTATGTTAAATTTTTCACTAGTTGAAGAATTTGCAAATCAGTTTGATCTTCAGTTCGATTTTTCTCAGATCTGTGACAATTCACCATTTACACCCTAACATCAGTCTACAAGTTCTCCATACTGGTCTCTATACATTTCCCATTTCCTTTCTAGAAGGAGAATTTGTCTAATAACCAAAAGCTTGTTATGTTTCTGATCATTTCCTTTATTCTTACAACCGTAATATTTTATCCAAGGCTGGTACTGTTGGGAGAAATTAGATGCTTATCATTCTCAGGGGTTAAAGGATTAACCATAATCTGAGACAAAGGAAAAACTGGTTTTGAGAATTTGGAACTGGTTCTAGAACCTCTTTAAACTTTTTTGTGGACACTCACTCTTTGCGGTTGTCAATTTTTTTTTCACAACACAACCAAAGGCAGCACACACTTAGAATATATTTTAAAAGTTAATTGTACACCTAAAGAACATACTTTTAATGGAATAGGAGATGTAGCATTGCCCAAAATGTGGTTATTGTTAGTATTGCAGTAAAAGGTGATAAGTTATCAGTACTGTACATTAGATTTTGAGATAGTCAGTTGACTGAGTAGTAATGTGTTTATTTTTTTAATTTCTGTGTCAACAGGATTTGAACAGACAGGTAGTCAAATCAGATTCTGCATCATTTACCATTCCAGAGTTGGAGTTTGAGAGTCCTGCTTTTTCCCAGAAAGGAGGTAGCAATGATATCATCACCTTTGTTAATTTTTTTTTTCATAACTGTGTAATCAGTGACTTGCTGGTAATTGTTTAGGCAATACGTGTATTTAAGAGGTACAGAGTGAAGTAGAATCATTCTACCACCTGAGGGGGGCTGTTTTTTTTTTTTCTCTCATGTGAGCTTTGATACAAGTTACATTTAATTTTTACATATTTTTTGTAGATGAGTTTTGCTGTGATTACTGATCTTATCAAAACATGTTAAATGCTTTTATTAGGTTGCTAATTGACAGAAAGCAGTGTACAGACTTGCCCTTTTGTTTTGTAATCTCTAAGTCTGCTTGTAAACTGAATTTTCTTTTTTTGCATAGAACTTACCACCATCGAAGGACTTTTAGGACGTGCCATCACTGCTTTGGAGCAAGATCAGCCAGTTAGAAGGGTAAATTATTGATAAAATCATTGATAATTCTATACATGTAATCGTAGGCTTTACCTGGATTAGTTTGAGGCAAATTAAACTGAGCATAACATGATCCAAATCATGTGAATCAGAGTATGGCCAAGTAGTTAAGGCACTGTTGGTTTTAGGTTCAAGCCCTCCATCCTGCTACTAGCTGGATTTGTTTTCCATTGCCCTGCAATAAACACCTTGGCAGCAGTCTCCATACAGCAAACTTGTCTGCCTCCTGCCAGATAGAAGTTTTTAAACTCTATGTTTATTCACCATGTTTATGTACAATCTGTTTGTATTGGCCTTTAAAAGCCCCTTTGGGGGAGTGGTCAATTAATGTTATTATTATTATTACTACTATTATTATTGTTGTGGTTATTATTATTATTATAATTTGATTTTAATTATTACTCCTACAAAGATTGTTTGAAGCATGGTCTGCCTACCAGTAGTTAAGTTGAAGCAAAGAGAGAAAATCTATTGCTCTACATCAAACAACACTCTGAAACATTGCCTTGTAGGTGTAAATCCAATTTTTTTCCTAAACACAATAGAACCCCGCTAACTTGAACTCCCAGGGGGAACCCAAAAAGAGGTTTGCTTTAGCAGGGGTTTGAGTTGGCTGATCTCCTAGAGAGATCGGACCTCTTTCGAGCTACCAGGGTTTCGAGGTAACAGCATTCGAGTCAGTGGGGTTCTGTTGTACAATACAATAATTGTAAGTTGTTACAGTACGTCAAGTCACCGATTGATTTTTGTATTTCCATTTGAATTGTCAACAGATCATGGATCCTGACAATGCAGTGAAAATTGATGATTTTGTGGCGCAGTTGACAAAATGCCGCGATGGAAACCGGAAGTTCACCCTTCACCTAGATGATTCATCTGGCAACAGTTTCATCGAAAACCCACATGCCCCTAAAGAAGACCCACAGATGACCATGGTGTATTATCGCAGAAACGCAGAACAAAACGCCCAACTAGGACTCCAGCCAGCCAGTCAAACAGAGGAGAAACAAGAAGAGGAAGAAGGTCAGATAATAAGGTTTTCATTGAGAAATATCAGTAGAAAAGTCACAGGAGATTGATATCCAACTTTACGTAGAAGTGCACAGATAACGCGCGAATCCCGTGCAAAAATCCTCTGTTTATTTGGACTGTTGGTTATTTTGTATTAGAAAAAAAAAAGCGAGTGTTACGTAAGACCTGTCACAAACCGCTTCTCCATTTGCTTAGCTTCTCCCGCCTCATAAGAAATGCATAGTAAAATTGAGTAGCCTTACCCCCATAAAAATAATTCCTAAGCATGTCATTGAAATAGGTAAGGTTCTCAGAGCAGGAAACATAAATAAATGCAAGAGCGTCGCGAGAATTTCCCCCACCCTCCCACCCCTAAAATTGCTGATTATCAACTTGCGAGCAGGCCCTCATTATCAGGGCTTTGGTAGCAGCGTTTTTTTGCCCTTGGGAAAGTATGAGCGATGCGAGCTGGCGAAAGGTCTGTAAACAGTCTAACACTGATTATTAGTGCCAGACTTCCGACCAGCCTCTTCCTTTCTCGTCTCAAATCTTCCCGCGGGCGGAAAAAGGCGTGTCCTGACTGTTCATCAACCGTGTATCGTAGAGTTAAATGTGCCCCACTTATCGCTCTCCTCCCTTCCAGAGCACGAGTCGTTAACTCATTTCAGATTTGTTGTTTTGACAATCTTAAATTAAAGCTTGAAAACTGAACATGATCATGTAACAGTTTCTCTCTTACAGCTTGATATCATCTGTTAGTATTCACCTTGATATCATTTGTTAGTATGCAAAGTTTGACTCTGTTCTTTTCCACGTTCCCACACACAGAGGAAGAGCAAACAAATGTAAATGACGAGGTAAGAATTGTTTCGGTTCCTTGTGCCCTGTTTTACAATGTAATACCGTGACATATATTACATGTTCTGTTGCCCCAGTATGCTTAAGTACCCAGTAGGTCGAACAATGATGTTGATTTCTACCGGAATAAGCACCAACGAAGGCCAGGTCCGTTAGCTTCCGGGTTAACTTTCTCTCTCCTCTTTCGTTGCTTTTTTGCAGGTGTTAAATTTTCCAACAAATTGTCCTTCGTGTAATGCACCTACAGAAACCAGAATGAAGCTTGTTGGTATCCTCTTTTCTTACTGCCGTTTTATTTGTTTTCAGTTTAATGCTATTGTTATTACTTTCAAATCAAGGTAGTTCGTTTACATACCTCAACTGCTCGATTAATGTGTGACTGTGTGTGTGTCATTCTGTCCCCTCGTTTGTCTCTCCGTTCGTTGGTCTCTCCACGGGTATCCCTCTGCGTCCGTACGCCCCTGTGTTTTTTTGTCTGTCCGTCCGTACGTACGTGCGCTGGTACTTACGTCTGTCTCTTTGTCATTTTGTCTTTGATTTTTCCGTTGTACGTATGTAATATATACGTACAGTCATCAACGTTCACCGTTCATGAAATTTTATTCACTGTCCATCACTTATTAAACCGGATTCACCTTAACTAGTATGTCAGCTATACCGCATTTTAAAGAGGTGGTGATTATGGCGACCAATTGCGATGCTTGCGGGCATAGGTCAAATGAAGTCAAGTCTGGCGGTAAGTAACTGGTTCTTGGTTCGTTTCTGTTGTTGCAGTTGCGTTTTTTTTATATGCTTTTCGGTTTGTGGTTCGCCTGACCCGTCTAGTCTTCTGTTACGCTTAATGTGCGCCTGCGGGGCTCGGATACTAGCACTGCCACGACGAAGAAGACAATAACATCTACTCCGCCCACACGTACACATCTCGTGTGCTTCCCCCATTCATAGTCAAAAGTGGGGAAAGGACTGGGGACGAGCAGCGAGGCGTGCTCTCTGAACTAGCGTTGTTGACGGCGTAATATGAATTGGTCCCCAGTTTCCAGTCAATTTAACTTTCTGGTCAAAATTTGTTTTAGCTGGTATGGAACCTCATGGAACGAGACTCACTCTCAGGATAACAGATCCTTTGGATCTCAACAGAGATGTGCTGAAGGTACAGCTTCAACTTTTGTTTGCATTATTGGATGCTAAAATCTTATTCCGAAATCGCATGAACGGGGAGCTGAGGTTTTAAGTTTTTCGTGGTGATTTTCAAGGAAGAATATGACAAAATTTTCCGGAATGCTCTCGTCTTTTGTCTGCCGAAGGATGGCTGTTTTAACGGATTCCACCGTGATCTTACGTCTATCTTTATTGCAGTCAGAAACGTGTGAAGTATACATGCCATCATTGGATTTCCACATCGCAGCCGGCACACTGGGTGGACGATTCACGACATTAGAGGGCCTTTTGTGTAATATCAAGGATCAGGTACGTGATACTCATCTTGCATAAAATATATTTTATATCGCGCGTGAGATCGGGGTACGGGTGAACACAATTGGACCAAATGCTGAAGTATTGCGAGAGTAAATTAATTAATCAGGGGTTAAGCCCGTCACCACGCATCGTTTTCTTTCAGTCAGAACTGATCGTTCCATTTGTTTTCCTCTTGTAACAGCTAAAGTCGCTGAATCCTTTTGGCTTTGGAGACAGCCCGGCTGAATTCAGTGCGAAGATGAAAACATTTATCACCAACTTGGACAAGGTAAAAACCGTTATTCCCCACCCCACCCCCCCCCCCGCTCTCCTATCTCCTCTTCCTTTTCCCTTTCTTGTTGTTATCTCATCCCTTAACCCTTCAACTTCCAAGATCTGATCATTAATTCTCCCCTCTAGCTGCTATACATTTCCTTGTAAATTTGTTACGAGAATTTAGTGTTAGATCAAGATAGCAACTTCCACTTGTTGAGTTTGAATATTCTCATTACCTACTTGCTGGATTAGGTATGGATATTAGAAGGAGAAGTTACGTGTTAATCACTTCCGGGAGCTGAAGGTTATCCACCTTTCCCGCTTTACTGATTTTGTTTTCTAACTGGTTCCTCTCTCTTTTCGTTCTTTTCCCTCTCCTTTCTAGTCTCCAGTCCTCTTCTCTCCTTCCTCCCCTTTTGCTTTACCTTTACTAATGTCACCATCTTCTCGTCCGTTTCCTCTTTCCTGCCCAAGTCTTTTATGGAGACTTCATCAATGCGTGCGTGCATCAACTCTTTCCTGACTCTTTCTTTGTGTCTATTTTAAGCCCGCTCTACTCAATTTATTGCGCAGGTAATTAATGGCGAGGAAATGAATGTTCTGATCACACTGGATGACCCGGCTGGAAACAGCTATATTCAGGTAATTTTTCTTAAGCCCATGGAGTAAGTAATATATTGTCCATTTTTTAAAATTTAGCCTCAGTCAGCATATTTAAGCGAGTAGAGGCAAGCACAAGGCGAACTCGAACGGCGAGTTACACGCGCGCGGGAGGGCTTTTCTTTTCGCGCTCGTACCCATTAGCGTGACCCGCCCTTTTCTTCGCTTCATGCAAGTGGAAACAGTGCAAGGCGAACTCGATAGGCGAGTGGTAAGCCATGGGAGAAGTTTTTTTTTTCACTTTGCGCTACTACCTTCGCCCTTAATACACACTTTCTCTGCCTAAAACAAGTGGAAGTAAGCGCGAGGCGAACTTGCAAGGCGAGTCATGCGCGAGATGAGCGTGAGTGTGAGTTACGCGCAAGGGAACGAGTCTTTTTCTTCCCACGTCTTCCTTCGCGCCCGACTCGCACTGGCCTGTGCCTCAAGTAAGGGGAAGCAACTACGAGGTGAAGTCGAAAGGCAAGTTACACACGTGGAGAGGTGCTTTTTGCTCTCCGCGATATGTTTAGACTCATATCTTTGTTAGTTTTCAACATCTAGCCCTAGAACTTGGCAGTATTGCAACTTTTGCGGAGCTATTTCCATAAGTTAATACGTATTCCCGCTGACTGGTCTCAATCAAATTGTGGGGAAAAAAGTCTTGGAAAACAGAAGTCTTGATTTTATCATCATGACTCAAGACAGAACCCTTTCCTCTTTACAGAATTTGTATGCTCCAGATCCAGACCCTGAACTGGAAATCGTTCATTACCCAAGAACAAAGGAACAAGAAGACGATCTTGGAATATCAGACATGAAAACAGAAGGATACGAGGAAGACAATCAAAGCTGATATTGAAGTTCTTACATTCCAGTTTTTCGAAGATGAAAATTTCTCTATCACAGTATGACTTCTATTACAGGAGTTCTGTACTCAAAACTGACCAATCAGTTTACAAGAAACAAGAGATGAATGGGCCCTGCCATCTTTGTCATCAATGCCTATTTCGGTCCTAAGCACCAACTGGTAGGGTTTAGGGAAGCTTCTTCCCACTGCAAGTTCGCCCCTATGACGATGAGTTAGCCTCATCAAAATTAACATGGTCGTCTCTACCACCACTCTCCGAGGTCGAGGCGAACTGGTTGAGAGCGAACCTGCAATGGGACGAAACCTCCAGATACCACTGGAAAAGCTGAATTTAACGCGCTTTTCGATAGAGTGTCATAGAATAAAAACCAAATTAATAACAATGGCCAATCACTGAAAAACGAAAATACATTTAAGAGCCAATGAGAACTCAAGGAAAAAATAAGCAGTCTGCCCAAAGCGCGGGAAAACGCGAGCAACCAAGTCATGATTGGTTTTAGTTTTGCACACCGAATTGGTTGAGAAAGTGATGCGAGTTTTCTAAACTAATCACAGAGCGAAATGAAGAAAAAACAAAGCAATCCCAGATTTCTTGCGGTACTCAATGGAAAATTGCTCTAGTCTGACTTATGATGTGAATGGTCAGTCTTGTTTTCGTGACCGCAGTTAAAGTCGAGGCTCTGGAACTCTAAAGATTTTGTGCTGGGCTTGTTTTAGATTCTTCCTAAATCACTCTGGTCTTATAATATCGCCTGCTTCTAGAACAGAAAGAATGTAGTGAACAGTGATGTTGACAACTGAACAATAGCTACAACAGTTAAAGGAGCAAAGGGGACACGTTTCTAAAGAAACTGTGGTACTGCGTCTGAGGATATCATAACGTAATCTGGTTTTATCAACTGAGTTGTTAATGTAAATCGGTCACTATAAACAATCTCTAAATCTGACGCTCTGAGTGTTCGCCCCTTTCGTAATTCGCTCTGACGAAGGGTTTTTGCTCGAACCGTCAGCTTTAGGTAAACTTCATGGTGGCTAGTTGAAGGAGTAGTCACGTGGTGTGCGCGATGAAACAACTTCTTTTATCTTATAAAGTCAGATATTTTAAGAATTTTTTCGTGTTACGTGTGATGTCATTTCCAGATCCCATATAACGCTAAGGAAATCCAGATTAAACATAATAAAATTATTTGGAAAATGATGCTCGCAATATTCACTCTAACTTACATGGTAGAACTTGTGAAACAAGTTTCTCTCTGCCCCAAAGATCACATCTGAGAATAGCTTTCCGCCCACGCCGTCAAAAAGGTCACTATTGGTACTAGCTGATTAGCTTTCAAACAGACCCTCATTAACTTGCAGGAAGCGCTTTTCTCTGCTTGCGGGAAGGAGACAAGTCAGGAGGAGATTTGCCTGGGGTCTGGCACGAGCCAGAACCAAACCTCTCGCCGGCTCGCGTTGGTAAAGACCTCGTAATTACCAGCCAGCGGACAGATACTTCTGCGGAAGCGCTGATGATGAAGCTATTAACTGATCGTCTCGTCCAGAAAATGCCCCAATGTTGGCAGATACGAATAAAATTACACTCATCATTTGCTGTTACACTTTTCAGCTTACCAAGTTAAAATATCGGGAGCCCTTAGCTGTGTATTCTTCACTTTTCCAGGAGACCGTGATTAATTTTCGATTCTTTTTTAGTGTTGTAAATATGCCAATGTATGAAATTTACTATAATTATTTTTTTCCTCAGCGCAAAACATAGAGAGTTTTCCGTTCAAACGTGAAACTCGGCTCTTCGGTGAAAATAAAAGAGACCTAAAGGAATACCCTAAAATTATTCAATCTTTTTCCTCTCTACCAAAAAGACAACACACCATCCGTCAAATAATCGTTAACAAGATTTTTATCGGCTTTACTTGTTGCTGTGTTGAGTAGGATCCAGGCTTTTCTAAGAAAACGCTTACTCTGTGCAATAGGGGAGGGCTTCTCCCGTAGTACTCTCAGATTGAAGAAAATTTCGACCTACGTTAATACACCTCCTTATTTTGGTAGTGCCCCTACCACCCCTCCCTCCAATTGAACTGTAGTCCATGGCAACGAGAAATGCATCGTGGGTAGTTTTGTCGTGCGTGAAAACTGGATTTTCTTGTGAATATTTTTTGGTGTTTAGTTAATTTTCTAAACCGCACACAATGATGTAATTTGTTTTTCGATGTATGCCAAATGGAAAGCCTCGAAGAAAGACAAAGCAACAACGGCGCTGAAGACAAAATAACGACCTTTGCGTCGCCTACTGTTTTGGCCGCCATATTGGATGAAGAACCGTCGGATGATGATGTTATTCGTAGCATGGTTGCGTCCAATGGTCAGGAGGAAGACACGGAAAGGGTCACTGATAGTTTGGAGTCTTCATTAAATGATTCTCTCGAGTTCTCAAAGCCTGTAGAATCAAACGAACCCAAACGAGTTGAATCCACCAAGATGAAAATCGAGCCTTCGCAGGTAGAGACTTCGGAAGACATTTCGGATATTCCCAAGAGTTCTACTCCGCTACTAAATGACAACATGAAACACAGCAAAAAAGTCGGAAAGCCTAAACCGCGAAAGCCACAGCACATCATAGAAAGAAACAAAGAGAGGGTTGGGAAGAAGGTTTCCGAGAGGACTGGCTATGCTCAAGTTCACGGAATGAGGACGAGAAAGAATGTCGAAAAATCCAAAGAAAAATCTGGAAACCAAACAGAAGAAACTGTTGCGAATGTACCTGGCTCAGGCTTAGAGAGTCAGTCACAGCATTCTCACAAAATCAGTGATGATTTTAGTGGCCAAAACTCTGTAAGTCCAGTTCACTATGATAATGATCAAAACTTTCAAGGAGACAGCTCTCTAGAGAAGTCACTTGACACATATCACAGTCATTCACATGGTCCTTACTACGATGTCAGCCAAGACTTTGGCTCATACTATAATCCTTTAGAATCAAATTATTCAGATCTAGTTGGTTATAGCAGAGGATACCAAAGTGCTGCAGCAAACTCAAGACAGAGGCATTCAATGGCTGGGTCTTTTCAACCAACACATTATAACTCTCTCTCCACCCAGTCTGCACCCCCAGGTATTTACGGTTACCAGCGTACACCTCTCATCTCCAGTGTACATAATTTGCACGAAGAAGATTATAATTCATCATCAGCCTTATCTGACACTGATTTTCAAAATTTACAAAAAGCAAACAAATTCCCAGAATCCAGTTTACACAGGAAATTTTCCTCAGAACCGTACTTAGCAAATCCAAGTTCTTTATCATTACATGGGATGGCAGATGCTGACAGAAGCAGTAAAGCATCAGGAAGTTATTCCAGCTTAAGACAACCATTGTTTCAGTACAAACCGTACAGCTTAAAGGACTACAGAAATTTTGTTGGCTCTGAGGTTGAGCGGCCTGCTGGTGGCTTAGGACCAAACAATGACACTGATGACTTTAAGGAGAAGGTAAATATTAATTGTTTTTTTTTTTTAATTGAAGTATTCAGAGTCATCAACACAGGCTGACAAACAGTGCGTTCTGTTGTCTATTCTGAAAGCGTGTGGGTCAGTTTTCAGCAAGAGAGCATGACATTATGCAGCCTATGTGTTTTCTTTTTTATCACAGTCGGCTAACTTAGAACCTTTTTAACAATCTTGCACATTTAAAAATTACCAGTCCATTTGCTGAAGTCAATGGTTTTATGGTCTGCAAGTTGCTCTTAAATTTACCCAATTTATTTGCCATTTGGCAAGAGGTATATTTGCTGGTTCATGTACAAACCCAGACAGGGTTTGCATCATTTATTTGGGGATTATGACCACATGTAAAACATGCATTATGGGTACACTCTAATCTAATTAGCAAATAGATTCCATGTTGCCCTGGATCTGTTCAGCAATATATGTACAGCTGTAGATCACAAATTATGTCAAAATGCAGTAAGAACAAAACAGTGGCACACAAGGCCCGTCATAGTGCATGACTGATGTTCTCACCACATTTTGAGGTCACAGTCACACTGTACACACTGGGAGATGCAGCAGACTTATGGTTGGTACACTGGACTCTTCATCAAAAATTCAGGTTCAGGACTTGGTCAGGGTTAACCCATTACACCCTGACATCAGTATAGATTTTCTCCATAATGTTCTCAATAAATTTCCTATGGTACTGACAAGGAGAATTTGTTTAAAAATCAAGAGCTTCTTTAGTTGGTGATCATTTCCTTTATTCTCATAACCTCAATATTTGTTTTAGGGGTGATACTGATATGAGAAATTAGTTGCTAATCACTCTCAGGGGTTAAAGGGTTTGAATGCATTCTGTTCATGGGCTTGTGATTCTACTCTCACAATGCCTCTTGTCACCCAGGAATATAAATGGGTGTTGGCAAATTATCATGAAAATGCTGAAGGCTCCCTCATAATGGACTGGCATCCTGTCAGGGATCCTATCATACTGCTAGTGACTTCATACTAGGCAAACTGGGATAATCTCTGGTTGCATGGGCCTCTTGACTTGAGCACAGACTTAACGTACCTTTAACAGGGTATGAAATAATGTACTTTGCAAAAATTGCCACAACTGTCCTTAAAATTTTTTAGATGAGAAAAGTCAGCAAGCAAAGAGAGTATGCAGCAATGTTGAGGGCCCAGCACTCAACCATGAAGAAACAGCAGGAGAAAAAAGGATCAATTCAACAGCCAGTTAAACCTAAACATATCAAGGAGGCAGAGGCAAAACGGCAAGCTGTAAGTAGTACATTTCCATTGATGGGGTACTTGAGGTCAAGAGTAATCTTAACACATAATACTCATGCAAGAATTGAATTAGCCATAGAACAGGCATTCACTTGTGAGGCAGCCCCAATGACGAAGCAATCATGTGAGAGGCCTGGTCATACCAGATCTCTTGGAAACCTCACTTATTGGTTAGAAAAGCCCTCTGACCCTGCTCAATGGCTAGAATTGCACTCTCTTTGAAACTGCTCACTTTGTCTTTCAGGCTTTGAACTATGCCAAGAATGTCCCTAAACCAAAACAGATGGTAAGCAGGAGGAGAGGTAGTCCAGGAATGAGTGACACTCAAGCTGATGATGACGACCAGGAAATTACAATACTTGAAATATTGAGACTGAGACATGAAAAAGAGAAAAAAGAAGTTGACACAATAAGGAAAGATCTTGCTTCTAAAATACGACTCTAATGCATACACCACCTGTAAATGTTTGTAGGTTGATGCAGTTTGTGTATTGGGTGAAAAACATCCTTAGGCATCATTAGAAAGAGAGATTTTTTAGGAAGAGGGATATGTAGATAGATTAGAAACTGCTGTGCTAAAGAAACAGTGGAAGCTATACCAGTGCAGGCCATGTTACTATACCACAAAATAAACAAAAAATGTTTCTGGTAGTATCGATATAAGGTAACTGTGACGCATCTTTCAATGTGGCATTGTACCTAGAAATTTGAGCCTTGTTCACGAGTGCTGAAAGAAAGTGTCTAGTTTAAAAAAAAAATACATGGAAAGCATTCAGTGTAACAATCATATTTGTGTGGTGTGAGGTTCTGAACAGTCTCGTTTGAACTTAAACAAGCATAAATTCATAAATTGTGATTCAAACAAATATAACAAACATTTTGAGGGCCCTTTGACAGACATAACTTGCCAAGGTAGTCTCAAATATTCTTCAAAAGCACAAAGTGAAAGACAGGAAGATTGAAAAAGATACAAGTAATTATCCATTCAGTTAATTGACATTTTTTTTTACTGGTAATAACATATTTCAGTTGTGCTCTATCCAATATAAACAGAACCCAGATTAAAAATTTTCAAAGGTGACAAACTAGTCAATGCTCTGAAAACCAAGTAATTTATTTTGTTATTAATTTTATTTATTTTATTGAATCTATTGCAAAGTTTCTGTACATATTGGATCATACATGCATGTAACATGCATCTTTTAAAGAGTGCCATGTATTAAAGTTTCCCTATGTTTTAAAAAAAGCCTATTAAAAGATTGTAACTGTAAATACATAATTATGTTTGCAAACAAGAGAATCTTTATTACAAAACTGAAGACTTGAGTCATCTTTGTTAGTACTATTATTAAGTTTTTTTGCCTAATGAGTAAAAACAATTATCCAAGTTAGTCTTCATTTAATTCAGACTTCATACCATTTAATGCAGGAAAAGTCTTTGGTTTAACAAGTTGTTTCATGTGCAGCACACAAAGCTAAGACCTTAAGAACAGTCAAAAGGAATAAGAAGGGTAAACATTTTTATTATCCTTCAGTTATTGTCATCTCTCAGTTAGTATGTGCACTATGATTAGTCAATTTAACATTATGATTGGTCAATTTAGCACCCTTGACCATTAATCTAGGAAATACTTGGTCTGCAACTTACAATACTGACTTCAAACTCCATTACTAAGAAGTATGAATTGGCATGGGTAACAGATACATGATGAAATTGCAAGCACCTGCCACCCTTGAAGCAGCATTGTATTGATTGGCTCAATATAGACGGGTATAATGATCCTAAAATCTGCTACAGCAAATTTCTTGAGCGATACACTAAAGCTTACGAAACACATTTTCCTTTGAAGAAACTGAAGCGTCGCCTTCACTTTAGGAAACCGTGGATATCCCAGGGCTTACTTAAATCTGTCAAGCAGAAAAACAAACTATACAAGCAGTATATTTCAAACCCCTCTCTCTGGAACGAAGCGAAATATAAAACTTATAAGAACAAACTGAATCACTCCCTACGAATCGCGAAACGTTTATATTATGATAAGAGGCTAAGCGAGTCAAAATCCAATATAAGAGCCACTTGGCGTCTGCTTAATGAGGTACTAAACAGCAAGAAATTGAGACCTAAACCCAACTCTGTGTTTAAGGTTGATGATCAAGATATTTCTGACCCAATGGAGATTGCTAATCGATTTTGTCATTACTTCAGCAATATTGGACCAAACCTCGCTAAACGAATTCAATCTACGACCTCGTATAAGAATTTTCTTCCTGGTCATTTCCCTCAGTCAATGTTCCTAAATTTAGCAACTCAGGAGGAGATTATAGATATCGCATCTACGTTTCCGGCGGGAAAATCGGCTGGGTATGACAATATCCCTATGTCTATCATAAAGCGATCTATATGCAGCGTTTCCTCTCCATTAACACACATTGTAAATCTCTCCATTACTCATGGTATCGTTCCGGATGATTTGAAAATTGCTCGTGTCATACCTATTTTTAAATCAGGTGACAAAGCTCTCTTCAGCAACTACAGACCTATTTCTGTTCTACCGTGCTTTTCAAAGTTTTTGGAACGAATAATTTACAACCGTATTATGAATTATCTCAATGACTCCGATGTCTTATGTGATAATCAATATGACTTTAGAAAAAATCGCTCTCCTAGCCTTGCGCTTATCGATTTGTGTGACAAAATTTCTTCTGCATTTGATAGAAAAGAACATGCCATTGGAGTATTCCTAGATCTTTCGAAAGCATTCGATACGGTAAATCACGACATTCTTTTTGAAAAACTCAATCATTATGGGATCCGTGGTCTGGCACTAGAATGGGTCAAAAGTTATCTTTCTGAGAGGACACAATTTGTCGAATTTAATAACGTTAGATCTGCCCCACAGGGGATTCCCTGTGGGGTGCCTCAAGGTTCTATTCTTGGTCCCTTATTTTTTATCCTGTATGTTAATGATTTGAACAATGCTCCCCTGCTTGATGCAATCTTGTTTGCTGATGATACAAACTTATTTATCTCCCATAATGACCCTGTTTACCTAATTAACACATTAAATAGAGAATTAAACAAATTGTCAACCTGGTTTGCAGCAAACCGGCTCTCCTTGAATTTAGCCAAGACTAATTTTATGGTATTCAAGCCTTGGCAAAAGAAGCAATCCTTTGAATTTCAAGTTTTCATAAATGAGCAGCCTATTCTTCGTGTTTCTGAGACCATGTTTTTGGGTGTTTTATTAGATGACAATTTGACCTGGAAATCGCATATATCCTTAACAGCAAATAAATTATCCAAATCTATAGGTATTATTCATAAATCTAGGTTTTTTCTCTCTACTCACTCCCTTCGTACTTTATACAATTCTATGATCCTTCCATATTTGTATTATTGCAATTTAGCTTGGGCTGGTACCTATAAGTCAAACCTTCAAAGAATTGTAACCTTACAGAAACGTGCGTTAAGAATAGTAAGCAATTCTACATACATTGCCCATACTGGCCCTATTTTAAAGGAACTTAAACTCTTAAAATTTCATGATATCCATTCGTTTCAATTAGGTACTTTTATGTTTTCATTCGAGAACTCTACACTCCCTTCCAAATTCAATAACTTTTTTTTACTGAATAGTCAAATCCACAATTATAATACTAGGAATGCTCAGTCCTTCCGTTTGCCACTGTGCAGAACGAACACCAGGAAGTTTTCAATTTACTTTCAAGGTCCAAACTTTTATAATTCGTTAAATTCTGACATAACTAGTTCTCCCTCCTCCGCTTCTTTTAAAAGAAAGCTTAAGGAATTTCTTCTCTCTAAGTATTAGCTTCTGTAAGGCAGTAATTCTTAACTAACTTACTTAATATGTGTGTGCGTGTGTGTGTGTGTGTACGTGTGCGCGGTCAAAGTTAATTACCATAAGTCCATATTGTAATTCTAATATAAGATTAGTTATTTTAAGTGAGAAAACCTGACTTGTTATAAGCCTCGTGGTTTCTTTCAGGTTTTCTCGCCATTTATTTTCTGTCATCAATTTTCTTCATTTTTTTTTTCCATGTGTAAATGTCGTATATGGCAAATAAATATTGTATTGTATTGTATAGCATAGACATTTGCAGTCTTGCTGTTGACACACCCCCCCCCCCACCACCTCATCCCCCCTTAATCTCAGTGATGCCTGCATGGAAATGATGCCCACTACATGGAAGGAAGAGAAAAAAGTCCCCTTTCAGCCTTCACCTTACACTCCCAGGATGCTTATGTTTGCTACTAGTGATATGGACCTTGACTAAAAGCAAAGAGGAGGTCGGACTCTGATTTCAAGTGATTTC
Organism: Pocillopora damicornis; assembly: GCF_964200805.1. Classification (NCBI taxonomy): domain Eukaryota; kingdom Metazoa; phylum Cnidaria; class Anthozoa; order Scleractinia; family Pocilloporidae; genus Pocillopora; species Pocillopora damicornis. Next base: position 4,405,439 of record NC_142675.1, on the reverse strand, counting down.
AAGTGAGCTCACTTCTTCAGTCCATACTACAAATGGGAATCCTGTGTAAAAGGTATTATGTCTTTCATCTTTAGATGAAGTCACAGTGCCAGCTGCTCCAAAATCACCCTAGAGATAAAAAAAAGAAAAGAAACATGCATGTCTAAAGAAATTATTCACCACCAGGTTGTTCAAAGCTGGGTTACAAAAACCCAGGGTTGATGTGAAACATGATTGCAGATTGGAAAGCTTTAAAAGAAAATTCAGTAGCGCTACTTTTGTATACAATTTGATGATTGGGTGCCCTGAAAAGAATAGAGAAAATCATACAAAAAAGGCTTTTCAGCAAAGGAATAAAGAAACCCTGACTAAAAATGTTTTAATTTCAAATATTAATTTAAATTTTTTTTTATTTAAAATATAAAACCCTTATGCGTAAGGACCCCTGGATTTCTATGGCCAGCCTTCTCAAGTATTTCAATCTCTGTTGATTGCTTGGTTAAATTGGTAATAACCCTTAACTCCCAGACCAAATTTGTACTTCTCCTTACTATCAACCACACAATTTTTATGATCATAGTTCAGAGAATTTAGTATTGGATCGACTAATTATCCCCAAATTAATATTTTTCTTTATTCTCATCACTTATCTGGTTGATTTTATATTGATATTGTAAGGAGAGATTCTGTCTTGATCACTCATGGGAGTTAAAGGGTTAAAGTATAGGTGATACAAAAGGAGGATTTAATGTGTCGTAAGATTCATAGATAAATATAAAACAATTATCTCTGTGTTTCCATCAGAAATGTCTTCTTAGAGTACCCAAGACATGAGTATAATAGATCTTTTGAGTGGCTTATTTGCAGTAAAGCAGCTAGTGAAACTGTGGCCTGAGATGGCAAAAGATCTCAATTCTGTTTTTTTAGGAATGAAACCCTTTTCTTCCCCATTTCTTTACATATTTAGGCTTCTCAATTTCTTCTTTAGTTCTGATTACTATGCAATTCTGATGTCCAACTCTTTTACACTAGTACATTTCTGTACACTCATGCAGCCCCTAAAACTTGTTTTTTTCTGATTTGCGCTCAAAACAATTGATACAATGATTTCTCTCAACTTATGTCTGACAACAACGACAGCAATCCATCATTTCATAAAGAACAGCTTCCTGCCATTGCAGCACACAGAAGCTTTCCTTTTCTTTTTTTTGCGCCCATCAACAGGCACTTCACAAGTGAAAACTTTTACACAAAAAAAAACAAAAACAAAAAAACAAAAAAAAGGTAAAAACAATTCAAATTTATCTTTGTTAATGCTTTATCTCTGGTCCAATTGATCCCTTCAGGCCTGTAGGGGATCCTGTACAGGCCTGAATTTTTTTTTTCAGGTCTTATTTTCACTACTGCCTCAGTAGTACTCATTACTGCAAAGATTGCTTCCATATTCATTTATTTATCCACAGTTCCCATATGAGATTTTCATAAATTTACAGTCAGTAAATAATGAATGAATTGCCAGTAATCGGATCCTTGGGTTTGGGTAAAGATTTGTGGGATTGCCACAGGGCAAACATTGCAACTCCCTTGAAAGGAATGTATGGCAAAATGTAGTTTCAAGGTCCAAAAAAGTGATTTTGAAGAGAGATTATCGCTCTATCACCCCAGCTTTATCATAAATGAATAAAGATAATGTCGATACGAGGAAAGTGTAAGTATTCATTAGATTCCACAGGTAAGACAACAGGAGTATAGTAAGATTTAGGCTTTCTCCTCTTTCTTGCACTTACCGCCATGCTTCATATGTCCCGCAAAGTCCACTCCAATGACATTAAAAGGTGTACTCCCTTCAGTACGTGACTTCAGCAGATGACCTGGTGGAGGGTAATGAAGGGGCTGAGCCTGGAACCTCTTGCAGCCATAGCACTGCTTCACTACTCTCTTAGCAAGCCGTAGAAGCCTTGGCAACCTTGGCACTTCAGCCATAGTCATGCTGACTCCCCCATGGAGAGTTGTCTCATGAGCTTGCTTCATTATTTCTACTGTGAAAGACTTAGAATCTGGTAAGTAAATCAGATACTCACCCTGAATGCATCCTCAGCATTCCAATACACCATTGGTGTTTAGTTGCAGATTCAGTTGTTCCTGGTCATGGCAAACTTGACCATCTTTGCCCCTTGGCTCTGCACTTACTTGATCCAAGACATTTCTTGTTGCTGAATTTCTATGGTCGCAGGAGATCCTATTATCTACTTGAAAGGGTGGCAAGAAATACGATTAAACTGCTAGGTCCATGCACAAATTCTGATGGCTTTACACAAGCTGAACTTCTTAAGTACAGTGTCAAAGTCATTGTTTGCGTCAACAACAAGCACGAAAAGTGCTCGCTGAACCTTCTTCTCTGCATTACTGTCATCCATCACCCTTTGTCATATTATCAGCAGGCCACTGAAATGGGTCGGACAACCATGGCCGACCGTTCCACCATAGCTCCGCTTCGTTCACACTGCTGCTTAGGCTCCCTAGGTCAGCAGGGTTTTCAAATGTTGGTACTGTCCAACCCAGCACTGTTTATCCTCTATCATATTGAAGCCTTCTAGTGCAGCCTGCACATTTGTTGACAAGTTGACTGCCATGTAGCCCGACATGAGCTCCAAACGAGGAATCATCAGACTTTTCTTAGCAAGGCGGTATTTGGCGGCAATCAGACCCTGTGTCACACCTGACGCTTGTGTATTTGTGCCCAAATGCATGAAGTTTAGTGTTGCTGATCGGTTCATGGTACTGAACAAGACTGCAAGAAAAGTATACATCATCCGGTGCATTCTTTTCCCATTTTAGTAACCGTTTCGCAATCCCCTCGGGAAGTGGGTTTCAACACCTGTAAGCATGGCAATTTAACGCAAACTCGTACTCTTTACTTCAGCTTTAATTAAATTAGGGAATATGTTAAAATTTGACTACTGCAGTCACTAAGGCCTCAACGGAAACTTTGTCTTTCAAGTCTCCTGTCTTCTTCAAACGAAAATTCAACGTCTTCAATTTGCCCTCAAGATCGGCAATTTTTTTGCCCATGATTCCAACACGGTCCTGGCAGGGTCGCCACTGTCGAAAACGTGAAAAAGCTGTACCACGCTTCCTTATTAACTCACGATTTATTCACTTGATTTGACGATTCTCCTACCACGCTTCGGTTAACTCCTATTCACAACTCTCGGTCTAGTCGAAGGAAACACACATCAGAAGTCCCGTTGTAAGCACGTGGAACAGTACCAAATATGGGGCGATAAAACAAGTGCCGCATTCAGGTTTGTTTGATCAACCTAAGAATAATTAACGTATCGTCCAGTTTCTAACACTCTTTCTTACGTGATATTTCTCAAGTCCAGACCGAACCATCAAAAACTCCGGTTGATTTCTTATATTAAAATGTTCGAAAGCATAGAAATGTAAAAACATCTGGTACTTTTTGATTTTCTTCGCCTGAGTGACTTCAAACTTTTTTTGATTTTGCTAGCGTGACAACAGAATTATGCAAATTACCTGTTGAGCAAACTCCGACCGATTCGAAAGGTGTAGTCTCGCCCATGCGCAGCCAAAACACAATGGAATCGATGTGGTTATTTGAGTGATTCCTGATGGTCGACAACACGGCAAGATGGACAAGACGGCAAGATGTACAAGACGAAGTAGAATGAAGGCAACCAAAGCTTAACTGACTATCGCGGTTTTGAGTAATGGAACTTGCTCAAGTATGACAAATAGGCGAATTAGATGAAAAGTAGAAACGCTGTTTGGGTAGCGGCTCATTCTGGTATGGAAATAGTCCTTTGAAGCAAGCCTTGAACATACAAAATGGTTTGCCATGTTCATGGTGACTTGGGTTACTTGGTAGTTTTGGTGCGAGGACAGGATTTCGTTATGCGTCCAAACTTGAACTTTACGTTTTGATTCTCTCTGTGTCATGGCCACTGTAAGTTATTTCCCCTCGCAGTGTTGTTTTCACTGTCAAGTTGTGGAAGATGTTAAAGAGGAGCACTACGTTCAGATGGATAAAGCTAAGGGGGTAAGTTTCTAAAGAAACTGTGGTGCTGCGTCGGTGGGAGAGTATAACAGGTAATTTAGTGTTAAAAACTGAGTTGAAAACGTAAATAGGCCACCGTAAAGGATAAAAAAGCTGAAGTTTCGAGCGTTAGCTCTTCGTCTGACGTAGCTTATCATAGCGAGTCATGATGATTACATCTCTTCACAAATATCTTTATTTCTCAACAGAAATACATCCTCGCCTTCTTTTGGTCGCCATTTTTAAATATCCTGACAATACACAAGAAAGGGGTATCAAGCCGAAGAAAGTAACTCTTTCGTTGAAAAATGTTCTTTTTTGGTTTGTCTCGACTATGTTGTCGACCATCAATCTTATATCGTTGAGTTTAGTTACCAGTCTCCCACGGTCGCATAGCCGCGGAACCATAGTCTTGCCATGGATGATGACTGGTGACTGGATGATGTTTTCCGCCGTAAGGTTTTCGTGTAGAGGCGAACACAAGGAATTTATCGTCTCAGTTTAAGCTAGCTAAATCTTTTCGAGGTGGCGGAATGCACAATTTCGTACAAGCGAAGCAGGAGATAAACGCCATATTCGGACACCTCACAAAGTATCTTGAAGCCTGTGACGAATTCTTAGCTGACTACAAAATAGCTTTTGAAGATGAGCGAGACATCGATAAATTTTCAAGGGAGGTAAGATTGTCGATTATCGCGTTCAAGCGCCATGATAATGATGAGAATTGGTAAATTAAATATTGTGAAACCGGTGTATATCATACAACCTTTTGACTGTTTTTAATGTTTTTTTATATGTATTTTGTTATCACTTCAAAGCTACCTTGATTGATACTTCGATAAAATACTGTCTTTAATTAACTTTGCAATGTTGTTATATTTACAATATTGTTTAAAATTTGTACATACACCATTCAGGATTTTCATGGATTAAGCTTTCAGATAGATTGCACAATAATTGGTCAGTGCAAAATACAGACTGCAGACTGCAGACCAGGGGTAAAATGTAAACTTGTTTCTATAAGAACCAACCATTTATGACTATGTTTACTATGACTTTGTTGAGAGGTTTTTAATTGGACCCCTATCTCACACCCACAAATTTGCACTAAATTTAAGGGACTTGTCCACCTAGCTTCACAGCACAAAACATAGGTACAAGAAATAGGTTTTTAATGTCCAGTAATTGAAATTGCTGATGTTTAATGAAAGTCTATCACTACTACTATCAAGGGCAAACAAAGTATATACAAGTTCCATGTATGCTAAAGCTACCTAACGTTGCTCCACAGAACTGTTTGTTCCTTAACAAGGGAAATGTATTTAGCTTGCTGTGAACTGCATATTCAAACACTAATGTTTCTAATTGTTCTTACCTTAAAACAATATATCAATGCCAAAACCATCTAAGGAAGTGAAGTTCAAGAAATCAATCACCATGACAATTATTGCTAACCTCTAAGACAACAATTTTGCAATCTCATTTATGGACACTGTGACTTAAGTTCTTTGTAAAACCTTAATTAAGGTGCATCTCACTCTATGCACACTCTAGGTACCTGCACTGTCACTGTCAATTTTTTAATGTAATTAATTCTTATTAAGTCAGTACTGATTATTGCATTTCTCTCTCACAGGTGTCAGGCTTTCTGGCTCAGGTTTCAAGCATCTCAGAGATAATATCAAGGGATCAGATGAAGGTGGCATTCTTTGGACGAACCAGCAATGGAAAGAGCACTACAGTAAACACCATGCTACAAGATAAGATCTTACCAACAGGAATGGGCCATACTACAAATTGTTTTCTCAGTGTACATGGTTCAGATTTACCAGATCCGTATATCTTGCTTCCAGGGAGTGATGACAAAAAGGATGTGAAGGTATGTCTTAAAAATTATTGTTAAGTTTCTCCTTTGTAATAATTATTTGTACCACATTTTCTTGATTAAGCAACCAGTGCATTTATTTCAAACTTTGCCTGGTGAATCTGGTGTTTATAAACATCAGGCTGGTGTTTTAATCTGGGTTTGGTGAGTCAACTTTTCATAATATCCATATTTCAAGACTGACAGGTAGTTGGTTAGGAAAACATGATTTTTCTCTTTCAAACTGTCACTTAGTCTTGGTTAATAGCTTGTATTTGATCATTATAGCCTGACAGCAGATAAAGGCCTAAACCTCGATCAATTACTCATGCCGTTTAATTCTAAACTAGCACTATTTCTTTGGTGTTTATGTAGTTTTAACAATTAATTTTGGTTTGACATTCAATTTAGACAACATTAATGGTACTTAAACTATTTTAAAGCATAAATATACTCATGGACTAGATTAAATAATACTCCAATTGATGTATGCTATAAGTTAATGAAAAGTTAAAAATCATGATAATTACATACTTTTCTTTTTGGTATCAAAACAGTTATTAGGTCAACTTGCCCATGCCTTGTGCAAAGAAAAGCTTGATCCTAGCAGTCTTATTCAAGTGTTCTGGCCAAAGTCCAGGTTTGATTTTGTTTTGTAATTTTTACATCATTCATATGTACTCACAGGTAACTGTTGTCCCTGTCAATCAAAGTGCATGTACAATTCAACCTTACAAACTTTATTCATTAGTTGTAAAAGTAGAATGTAGTTCCCTTTGTTGTACATGAATTGTTCTTGTCCAAGTTTTTTCCAAAGAGGTTAAGTTTGTCAACATTTTTTGGCTTCAAATTAATTCTGTGATTATGTGTTGGACTTATCATAACATATCTGATTGGTCAAGAGCATTTAATCAATATACAAAAGCAGAGGAAGTTGATAAGATAACCCAACATTTTATTTATCATTTGGAGTTTATAGTCTGCCTTAAGTGTCCAAGCCCTTACCTTATTTCTTCACCTATAAGCTGAGACCCTAAAAGTTAGAGACCTTTCAACAGACTTGTGTTGTCCTAAAGGAAAAGCAAAACCATCGGCTATAAGTTGTAATTCTTGATTGTAACAGGTCATTTGAGGAAGTGAACCTCATGGAAAAATTTGGAAATGGCTCAATGAACACAAAAGCTAATGGATGAGAATAAACACTAAGAAAAAAAAGCGAATCAGTGAAGATGTTAATACTACTACATGACTGCAGAAACACAACAATATTCTCTGTTACTGTGACCTGACAAACATTTCAATAGAGAATCTCTTTCATCACTGTTATTTTTCTCATCATGCCAAAAGCATGCCACTCTTTGTATACTACGGCTTTCAAGATAAAAGTTATCACAGAGGCTGAAGCTGTAAAAAATTTAGTTTGCCATTTGAGCATTTTGCTTATGTCAACATTGACACGCTCCAGGGCACTCGTCACAAACAATACAATTAGGAAATTCAATGACTAGCACTATCGCGCAACAGATCACACCGCTTGCTAACTGTTTAGGACACAGAAAAAGATTCAAATCTCGACAAAGTTTCAACAAAAACACAAATAATGAATGGAAATTGAAAATAAATTTATGAGCTTTACATTTTGAGATTGTTCTATAAGTCAGGAATTATGATTCACACAATGAATTGAAAATGGTGTGTCTTTCCAAAGCTTTAACGCGTGACGCATAAAATGGCAAACACTTTCGTTGATTTTAAGAAATATTTAACACCAATTTGCAGGATTTTAATAGCCACTTTGCTTAAAAAGGAACCATTTTCATTATCTGCAAAGTCTTGCAATTATAAACAAAGCCTCAGTTGGCCAAAACAGGAAAACAGTGAATAGTGAAGCCAACATGTGATGCCATGTTTTTGTTGCTAACTTTACAATTCGGCTCCAATTCAATATTTTTACAGATCCTTTATTCTACCTCTGTTTAGTCCAAAACCATCTTAACCCATTTGTAACAATGTGGAATGTCTCAAGCAGATCTAATGATTGTGTGCCGAGAAATTCTTAAAAGATTTGAGCAGATCCGTGATTTTTCAATTTGCGTGTGACAAGTGTGCTACTGATCAGAAGAGACCAGGTGGTTATTTTTTCTGGCAAGCTTAAGATGTCTGCAAAAATGGGCTATTTCACTCCCAAGTGTCCCAAATTAGATGAGCAAGTGATGGAGGGGTTTTCACTGCAGAGAGACCAAATATTTCATTTGTAATGTGAAATGAGAAGAGTTTTTGCTGAGTGAGATCGTCTCTCAATGCGTGGGAAGCAAAGAATCTGATATGTGGTCAGAAATATGTTGTTGTCCTGACAATTTTAAAGCATGTCACATAAAGAGTGCTGCAGTCATGGAATTTGTAGTCCTCTCGCATCATCATTAAATTTTACTTGTTTTTGAATTCCAAACCCTTGGCTATAAGCCAAACACCATTTCTTGTGAAAAAATCTCCCAAACTTTTGTGTCAAATACTGAAAATATCACTCAGCTTATAAGTGAAGAAATATGGTACTCCATGAAGTGTTCTCAAACTTTTGCAAACCCAGAGAAATGTGTCTTCTTTTCCTGATTGTTTAAAAAAAATGTGTAATCAAAATTCAGTTTTTACATGATTTCATAAATTATTAGGCATTGTGTCTTTGTAATCTGCCTCAGCCTTCGGTTTTGGCAGATAACTTAAAACTCAGCTTTGGTAATTCAAGTTATCATGCTCAACTTCCTTGTTTAATACACATACAGTATTAAAGTATAAAGCTGTGTCTTTGGTTTTTTGATGAGTGTCCAGTGCATGAAATTAATTTTTTTTTCTGATAACCACTTGGCTCCTAAATTTTTCAAAGTGGGATTCAATTCCAAAAAAGTTGAAATGCACTTCTAGTATTGAAAAGCTCTCAGATAGATTGCCTCTTGTGTCTTAAGAAGATGTAAAAACTTTCCACACACAATACACGTTCTAGATTATGCATTCCATATTACATCAGAGGGTTTGTATCATTACGATAAAGTGTTACCTGTACATTGTCATCACTTGTGATGGTTTCAAATTTTTTCAACTTCAGATGTAAAATGTTGTCAAAGGATGTTGTTTTGGTGGATAGGTAAGCAAAATACAAGTGATTAAATGTACTGTATAAGTAACCTTGCGAGCCCTAAGAATTAAATTTCTCCTTACAGTTTCACTCCTGATTTACACATTAAGATCACAAGAATTAAAAGAAATGATCACCAACTAAAGAAGCTCTGGACTGTTTGGCAAATTGTATTTGTCTACACCTTAGGGAATGTATAGAGGACAGCTAGGAGAATATGCATACCTATGTTAGAGTGTGAAGGTTTAAGAAGAACAAAAAGACAAAAGATCAAGAAAACATTGAAGACAATAGGTTAATAAGGCATTGCTCTATTGTGACATGTTCTGTGTATTCTACACCAAGAGGAAGCCTGAAATTGCAATGTAAATATTCACAGACAACTGTTATTTTAGTCCTGGTATAGATGTGAACCATGATCTTGATCTGTGGATAGATAAGCACTGTTTGGATGCTGATGTGTTTGTCCTGGTTGTTAACGCGGAGTCAACGCTTACAGATGCGGTATGTTCATGACCATTCATGTGCTATGTGTTAATTTAAGATACATCACATACAAACTTATAATTTGATTGAATTTTTTTTAACTTTCAGTTGCTTTAAAATGTGACTTGTTACAGGACAAATTTATCTAATGTGGTAGCATTCATAGAGGTAACCTTCCCATGCTTTTGTAGTTTCTCATTTGTCCCTTGTCATTTGCAGGAGAAAAAATTTTTTCGGAAAGTGAATCAGCGTCTTTCAAGACCAAACATCTTCATTCTAAATAACAGATGGGATGCGACTGCATTGGAACCTGATATGATGGAGCTGGTTAGTAAGCACTTATTTGTTCTTGATAGCCATTCAAATTTGAAATCAAAAGATGTCAAAAATGGAATCAAAACACAACATTGGAGTTGCCTTTCATTTCAAACACTCTTTCCATAAGAAATTGCTGCTGGAAAAAAGTAATGATAGATTCATAGTGGGAGCAGGGGGGGAGATTCATAGTGGGAGCAGGGGGGGAGATTCATAGTGGGGGGTGGAGGGGGGCTTAGATAGATGGGAAGGATTAAGGTATGATGATGGATGGGATAACAAACCACTCATCCCACCTTCTCCCATCCACCTGGACAACAACTCCTTTCCCCTTCCCTCCCCTCCCTCCCCTCCCTCCCCTCCCCCCACTTTCAGATGATAGTGATAAAGTGTGAGTTTTAAATTTTTTTTACCTGGTTTCTTAAGGTGAAACATCAACATCTCACTGGAAGCATCAGTTTTCTTGTTGATGAGCTTCAGTGTGTAGACAAAGGACAGGCAGAAGACAGAGTGTTTTTTGTCTCAGCTAAAGAGGTAAACTGCTGGATATTATATATCAGGGTTTACAAGGACCAATTGCAAATAACTTTGAACAAGTCTTCAAGTTTTGTTACTGCTAAGTAAAGAGGCATTTGATACAGGACACACCTCTTCATTGATTTATTTTCCCACTTTCTTTTCCTGTTTCTGTTTTACCCAGACCTTAATGACTAGAATTCAGAATCACCAAGGAATGCCTCAAGGAGGTATGTGGCTGATCAAAATGTGCATTCTCTTGAGACAGCATGGACAAACTGTTAAAAAGTAAGATTTTATATTAAATCAAGTAACTAGCATTGCCATGTTGTTTTTCAGTTGGTGCCATTCATGTTGAAGGATTTCCTGCTCGACAGTTGGAGTTTGAGAACTTTGAACACAAATTTGAGGTATTGTAGCTGCTGTTCAGGCTTACAATCCAGCATAGTTTTTAGGTAGCCAGAAGTCTGTCAGCAGATCACTTACAAACCAAAAGATGATCAGCAAAAACATTTTGATGATTGCAATGTTGAAATTAATGGCATTCTTATTCAAGGAGTACAAACTTGCTAATGGTAATGTCGCCCATTAAAGCTAATTACAGGTGGTTTACCATCGCCTGAAAGACCCCTAACTGTTATATGTTTAGCACTGAAAGGGGCCTCCTGACCCCTTTACCTGGGAACTACCACCTTCAACACCATAGGCAGCTGCTCATGGAAAATGTTATTGAAACCCCTGGGTCTATTGTGTGTTAAATTATTGGTAAGAGCCAGGCAAAGGTTGCTTCCACAGATTCGTGATGTATATGTTAGTTAATGTACTTTTTCCATTTAAAGTTAAACACATGTGCCTGTCAAGAGTTTGTGTCAATTAATTACTCTCACTTCACAATAGAAATTTTACATTCTTGATTTTATAGGAGTGCATTACCAAGTCAGCCATTCAAACCAAGTTTGAATCTCATGCAGTCAGTGGATTGAAAATTGCAAACACATTAAAGGTTCTTATGGAACAAAGAGTGGATTCTGCATCTCAGCAAAGGTAAGAAAGAGACAGATAATTTTTTCATTTTGCTTAATGATTGTGATTTGAGTTAATTGTCAGTTTTGCTGAATTCATAGTTATGGTCTATTTTGCTCAGATCTAAACTGGAGGAAATCAAGAAGAAGCAAGAGAATAGACTGGAGTATGTGAAGGAACAGCTGAGAATTTATACAAGTGACACTGAACGCCAGATCAAGGAAATCACCTCTAAAGTTCAGAGTCAGGTAATAAAATAACTACTTAAATGTTATTTAGGAGGCACAAGTTTAAAACTTGTGGTTTATTCTGTCTTGAATTACAGTAATTTCAAGTTTTTCACAATGTAAGGTTTCAGAACAGGAAGATCAAAAGGTATGTAATCAAATGGATGCCTTTTTTTGACATGCTTCTCAGATGCTTGTCAGGTGCCTTTGATATGCATATCAAATTTACTTTGAAGTGTGTGGTAAAATCTTATCAAGAGTTTACCTTAATTTTACTGCTGTAGTGCCTGAGTACACACAGATATGCACCTAATTTGTAATAAGTATGATGACCTATAGTAATGTTATGATATAATCTAACCTACAGAAAAACACTACAATCCCACAAACTCTACTAATTTATTAAACAGCGAGTGATGTTCTTAACAAGGAGCTAATCCTAAAAGCAGTACAGTACTTATCGTTAATAAACTTAATTAAGCCCACCACAGTCTATATCCTAGCTCATCACCAATACAATCTCACTGCTGTCTCCAAAGGTCCCTGAAATGAGCTATGTTCCACAGTAACTCTCTCTCTCTCGGTATAGCTTTCAAAACAGTTGTCGCTCCAACAACAACAACTACCCCTACTACTACATGAGTCTTTTTATATCTTAACAAAGTGTTCTGGAGCATTCCAGAAGCTTACAGAAGAACTATTTTAGTAGTATTACGTAATAAGTGCGTGACTTGATGAAATGTTGTGGAAGTTCTATGGTATGCAAGTCAGCATGACTAAGCAGTCTGGAGATCTTTAGAAGCTTATATTTTTTAAGTTACATATAAGAGTAGTGTGGATGAACACAAATCAGAACACAACCTTACAGAACTAAACTGTCGGAGCTTTTTGCAATTTCCACACCCAGAGTATTGCTACTCCCCCCTGAAATGGAAAGCCAGTCCATCCCATGCTACCCGTCCCCCACCCTGACAGCAGTTCTTCATGTTTTCCCAATCCCTAGTTTGTATCCATTTTTACTCTTAGGCCTTTCCGCCAGCGGACAAAACTAGAATTGTCCCCAAAAAACCAAAGGACAACTTTTGTCAAATTTCAAAGCCGTCAGACTCCGTCAGCGCCTGATCAGTTCATAAGACCGGCCTGCAAAGGATTCCACCTTCCATTTCCAAGATTTATTCTAAGTCGTTTTAAAATTTTTAGAAACCCTGAGTGTTGCAATAAAAGACATTTTGTGCCTTTCTAGTTAACTGATTTCAGTTCAATAACACGCTGGTCGTAGCTTTTACGACAGATGAATGACAAGTTTATCACGGTTTTGTTTATTTGGTCGGTTTTGTCCAGTTTTTACCTAGGACAAATTCTTTTGGCGTTGGGTTTGAAGATTTGTCCCCTTCGGCCAATGAGAAAGTCTGATGTTGCTAACTCGACAAAATTTTTCCTTTCTTTAGGTGACTGAGGCTATGACAGAAGAGATTGGTCGACTGGACGTGCTGGTGAATGAGTTCGATCATCCATTCCATCCTCATCCTAAGTTCCTCGAAACATACAAAAAGGTGAAAATTACATGTGTAAACAGTTTTGTTGCCGAGCAACAGCTGCAATGGAAGAATAATCTGAAATTGAACACTTTATCACTCATAATGTCAATAGGAGCTGTGCAATCACATAAAGAGTGACTTGGGAAGGAATATGGCGGCTTGTTGTTCAACTTTTCAAACTCAGGTGATTTGTGAGGCACAAAAAGAAATGGCAGGTCAGTGTTCAGGAACTACTCTATGTTACATGAATGATGTGTGAACATGCATGTTACGTAAGCCTAAAAATTCTTGAATGAGTATATAGTGAATTGCCGGAATTCTCTGAAGAAGTACCTTTGAAAAACAGCTTGCATCAGTTTACAGAACTGGTCTAGCTAAAACCTTCCATGTCTTCCGCCACTGTGATCTTTCTGATCGTAGGTCACTCTCGCATTTTGCACAAGGATTTTGATAGCTAGTTGTCAAACCTGTCAATTTCATCACGCCGCACCAATCAGAAGTGCCATTCGTGGGCAAACAGATTTTTCAAAAGCTTGGATTCGCTTGCGAGCCTTCCTTCCTCTCCCGACCCCGACCCCAAACCCATCCTGCGACTCTTTTACTCTCGTTCCGCGCATTTCGCGCGGTTAGGATATTAAAAAGTTCATCTCTCCTACTGGAACGCTTGTTACGGAAGCAATGCATCAGGGTAACAAAATAACTGAGGTAGAGTAATAACTGAAGGTCAACTGAAGTCACTTATATGTAAAGGAAAAAGAAGACGGGGGGGGGGGGGGAAGGATTTAGGAGAGGATCACATTGTTTCAGAGGGGGAAAGGAAGGGCGGGGGGTTCAGTCATCATCGACAGAGTATAAAGTGGGACTGTTGAGAATTGACTACCAACACTAATTTACTGCCAACGAGGGGGGGGGGGGAGGAAATCATAAGAATATTATAGGGCCTTATTGGGGGAACTAGTAAATTTTATCGTGATAAGACCGACATCCTCCGACCCCCACCCCCATCCCCTCAGATGATATCTAATGACTGGTCCCTTAAGTACATATAAATATATTTTTCTTTTCCCAGATCGCCTTCGTAGTCTTCTGCCCGAAACACCAGAGGTATCTCTTGAGCCCGGCACCCCAGCGTGAGTATTGTGTCCCTTAACCCGTTAACCCTTTACACACTAACATCCACATGCATATTCTCCATACTGTTCTCTATACATATCCTAAGGTGCTGACAAGGAGAATTTGTTTAACAATCAAGAGCTTCTTTAGTTGGTGATCATTTCCTTTATTCTCATAACCTCAATGTTTGTTTTAGGGGTGATACTGATATGAGAAATTAGTTGCTAATCACTCTCAGGGGTTAAAGGGTTTGAATGCATTCTGTTCATGGGCGTTCATCTTCTTCATTCTCGTAACCTGGACGTTTGACTCTCCGGTGATATTGTAAGGAGAAATTAGATGCTGATCAAGGGTTAAGATCTACTGACATCAAGACTGTTGGCTTTAGGAAACCAGGAAGCAGACACTCAAGAGGGGAAACGATTAAATATCCGTTTTTGTTGTTACTAATTTCTTTATCTTGTTTGTTTATTGTAGTCTTGATTTCCAAGCGAACTTCCAACTGGATGTGCCCCGTCTGTGCACTGATTTTCGTGAAGATATCGAGTTTCGCTCCTCTCTTGGCTGGCAAGCGATTTCTAGGAAGTTCTTGGCGCCTCGTAATGCAAGACTAGCCATCGCTTTGGGAGCGAATGTAAGAATACTTCTTTAGTACTGGAACAACAAACGATGAAAAAAATTACCCTAGGCAGAGAAGAGTTAAGGTCGAAGGAGCACATGAAGAGTATTACATTGTTTACTGTAATTCTATTTCAAACGAGGAAATGGCTGAAAGACATTTCTGAGTTGTTGTTTTGATCGACAATTAACTCCTCTGCTCCATCACTCTAGCCTTCCATATTTGATAGATGTTGAGGGCTCGACCGCCTAAAACACAGTATGGATGAACTGTACTCCGGAATGATTAAAACCCGCACTTCATTTTATTTTAAGTTAGGAAAGAGAAAGAAAAAGGCGGTAGTTCTGTGGCTGATTACTATAAAATGAGTCGTAACGTTCCCAACGAAACTAAGAAAACACATGCTTTTGAAGAATATGAGAAAAAAAGAAATATAAGGAAAAATTGCTTTCAATTGGAATCGATCTTCAATCTTTTCCCTATTGAGGTGAAGTGCAATCCATTGCGCCACAGTTGTACTGAGGTTGGATGGATGTGTCGTCCCTCGATAACTTATTTTCGAACTGTAGTGGCTCATGACAACTTCGATTTTATCTAAGATTCAGCGAAAGGTGCAGAGCTTGGTACCTACCGGACCAGCTGTGGTACTAGGGTTAGCTTCACCAACGATTTCCACCGGTACACTGGCAGTCATAGTGGGAGGACTGGTAAGGTTTAAAATATTTTATTGAGTTGGAGAACCTCAACCATAAAACATAGCGGTCAAACGTCGGGCATGCGCGAGGGGATCAATTCTTGCCGGCCGTGCTTCAATTTCCCTCATAAAATTTCAAATAAAAACATAAGAAACAACAGTTGTCTTGCAAAGTAAGCGAAAGAGAATCGAAACGATTATAGAAATCTGCTAAAGGAAACAAAAGCGGGGAAAAGGAAAGAGCGAGACATTTCCAACACTAAGCTTTTTCAAGTACTGGTATCCTGTTGATTTACCAAACTTTTTTGAGCTTTACCAAAAGAAAATGCTTTTGAAACATAACTTACCGGATTGTGTGGTTGTTGGTAACTCGTGTAAGACAACTTGTATTTGACAGCCTCAGAGCGCCTCACCTCGTCATGACAACCCTCGCAACATTACAGATGTATGTATGCCTATGCGAAGCGTCCATTTCAATTCGTGTTTCTCCGACTGCAGATTTGGAAGACTGTAGGATGGTGGTTCATGGCTTTGTGTGGGGGGGTATACAGTGGAGTACATGTAATTGAGAGGGTATGTTGGACCGATGGTGCTAAAGAGAAAGCTTTCAAACGACAGTTTGTGGATTACTTTTCTGAAAAGCTTCAGGCAGAAGTCAGTGTCATTAGCGCCAAGTGCAGTGGACAAGTGCAACAGTAAGTTTGGCTGCCATGTGATTTTTGAAGCGTCTGTGATGCGATTGTTGGTTGATTTTCTTTTACCCACAAAACCTTGTGAGTAAAATTAGACGAAGTGTCATTCTTTTGACCAATTAAGTCGCACATTGTTCAAGAGTCGCAAATTTTCCCGCGGTTTACACTCGCTGTCTTGCCAATCAGACCAGGTGTCATACTTTTGACCAATCAGGTTACAGAGAATTAAACTGACGCAAATTTTCCCGCGCTTTACGCTCGGTGCCAAACATAAATTTGTTCCTCAATTGATTGTTGCCGCGTAACAGCACCATTTTTAGCCAAAACTAAAGCCATTTATCCCATTGATGCCTTTCAGCTCAAGTGACTGTCGTGTTTGCGAAAATGCTGTCATCATCTTGTTCAAACTCAAGCTCTCTAGCACATAGCAGAGGGTAAATTCACTTGACCTGAAACTTAATGTTGAAACGGTGCCATATGCTAAAAGTATGGAAGTGTTCATTGGATGGTACGAGGGTAGTAACCTAACGATTCCAGAATAGTCCATGGCTCTGATTTTGCACCCAGTGGGTATGCTATTCTGAGCATGCAAAGTCTTAGTGTCTTCACCTCTGTCATGCTATTATTTCTATGCCAAGAAAACAATGCTATTTGTTGTTAAAAGTGTTGATTCAATGGAATGTTCAGCCTGAAAACTGATTAATTCTGCAGAGGAACTTTTATACCTCAGCTGTCTTTGGTTTAACTGAATATCACGTGCTGAATAATTCCTCATACATGTTTGTTATTTTGATCATGTTATGAGGATTACTGCGTATTAATTCCACGTGTTTATAATATGTGGTGTTATCAGCGTAAACTTAAAAATTAGACCGATTCTTCACAAGTTCATTCCGGTCTTAGCTATGTTATCTTGTTACAGTGCGTGTGTCGGTTCGTTCGCTTTTAATCGCGCGGTATTTCAACGGTTTGGCGATAAGATACATAACAATGCAATAACAACTCCCCGGTTACTATAGATAAAGAAACATTTTATTTTATTTTATTTTATTTTATTTTATTTTATTTTATTTTATTTTATTTTATTTTATTTCAGAGAACTGACCTCAACCATCGCGAAGCGTGGGTCTCAGGTTCAGAGAGAAATGAAAAATTTGAAAGGAAACATCCTCGAACTGTATAAAGAAATAGAAAGGCTCAAGAAAATGGAAAATGATGCGAAAATATTAAGGTAATTCTTTCCTACGTATTGGCAATTAATTGATGACAACAGCTGAAGCAGAAACTGAGGTTTACGGAGGGAAGGGGAAGAAATTAACAGCGAAATGGGGGTGGGTTGGGGGAAAATTATTTTCTTCTGAACTCAAATGTATCATAACCTCCCTCTTCGCACTGGGTTGGTATTCTCTTTTGCTGAAGGGAACGGTGTGACATGGATAAGGGATTACTCACGGCTTCTTAAACTAGCGTTCTCAAGAAAGGATTTTGTGAAAATGATAGGAAGGGGGGGGGGGCAGTGAGAATTACCCCTTGTTCCTTCATAGACCACCATTTCATCTTAGGAAATATTTTTTTGTCAAGGGGAAGAGGATAGAGGGGATTCGAGATTACCCTCAACTCTCCCTTCACAGACAACCTCGTCATCCTAAGAAATAGGAGCATCATTTGTAATTATATAAACATTAGCATCATCAGGGAGTGTGCAGCATCAGAAGTTCTAAGTGAGCTCACTTTCTGTCCTTAGGAACGAAGCAAGTCGGTTGGAAAGCGAACTGTCCCAATTCATCACCGAATTTGGTTTGGAAAAGAGCAAGATGTGAAAGGATGGCTTCTTGCAGTCCTAAAACTTCCGAAAATATAGTCTGTAGCTTGTGTAACTAGAAAGTTTTGGTTGGTCAATGAAGATTTATGCAGCCGAGCGGTAGTTTGTTCCTTCACATTCCCGTCGTGACTGGCACGGTTCTGTCAACCAAAACTGCCGCAAAACTGTTAGTTACGCAGGCTTTATCATCCCTATCTCCTTTTTTAGGTTTTAGGGTAATTTAGTATTATCAACAAAGTTGACAACGTAATTTGTACGGGTGGCCGTCATCACCAAAATAAGTTGTTTGTAGTAAATAGAAGTGGTTTAATTGTCTTTAGGAGAACAGGTTATCTTATTTTAAGAGATTTTGTCTAAAATACAAATGAACAGTTAACGACTGCTAGGACGCATATATTTTTTCGTCTTTTTACGTCCGGCAGATGGACTGAGAAATTCACAGATTGGTCAGTCTTCATTGTGTACGTAACTATTTAGTTTTTTAGGATAATTTAGCATTGTCAACCAAGTTGACAACGTAATTTGTACGGACGGCCGTCACCGCCAAAAATACAGGCAAAATAAATAGTTTGTAATAAACCAAAATGCATGGTCTGATTGTCTTTTGGAGAACGGTTTATCTCATTTTAAGACATTTATATAAAATACAAATGGACAAGTAGCCTTTGGTGAAATGGCATTTCAGAAACTGTGTAGCCACCCTTGTTGAACTGAATCAATAAAAACATGAGTGGCCAAGTGTTTACTGATATGGTTCAGTGTCGAAAATGACAAAGTCAAGTCTTGAATGGATCGTTGTGCTGTGACATTCATTGTCATTCCAAACGGTCCAGCTTACTGTACTTTGGTTCAGTGACTTGACACAAACGGTTCAGAGTAACGCGAAATGGCTTAAATAAGCGTCAAATGGTTAATCGTAAGCCGCAATAGCTAAGTATCACATCAGTCTACCTACTGTAAAGTGAAATGGTTCAGCGTGACCCTAAATGGTTTAGCGTGACGACAAATGGTTTAGTACAAAGCGAAATGGTTCAGTGTTACAGCAATTGGTTCACGTCGAAACTGCTAAAGTTTGAAATGGAGCAGTCCATGTGGGGTCTTACGTCATAGCCCTTACGTCACTTAGATCGAATTTTGGCGCGAAATTCGCCTGAACGAGGTATTCGCAGCGCCGTCCACTCGACGTTCAACAAAGGAAAAAATTACTTCTATAGCCTCGTCTACTAGATACAGCGAGCCTTATTCTGTAAGAATCTTTTTTATATTTTAGCTTGTTAGCGAATAAATTTATACCCTACTCATCGTACCACATCAGTAAGTCAATGATATTTCGGATGACACCGTTTTTATCGAGCTGCTGAACATTTAGTAGCTTCATGATCAGTTATTGAAAATGAAAGTAAGCTTAAGCTTATATTTCACAATAATATATTTTCCTATCGTTTCAAACCATATTTTTTTTACCTTCAATTTTAATAGCTTTTTAGCCGCCTGTAAGTTGTAGTTTCGTCGTCTTAAAACAATGAATCGCTTTATCACGTTTCCTAGCGATGGTTCTTACTGTCTAGACTGTCAATGTGCTATCGCCTAAAATTATACATTTTATCTGTATTTTTGTTAATCCCTTTGTTTTAGATTCTTATTTATCTTGAGGTTGTAAAATTTATAATAGCTACGGCTTAACCATGGTGAGAATTCTCCATTTAAAGTACAGCAGATTTCACATTAAAAAGCTGAAAAGAGAAACACTGGCTTATAGCAATTTGAACTCCCAACACGAGGTCTGATAATAAGAACAAAAGATTGCTATCATTGAGAAACGCTTCACTGTTCTCGTGTAGATGATAAGAACCGAAAAGTATTTCGTCGTGAAATTTGTGGGCCATTGAATAAAATCTGCAGTAAAGCGTTAACCCCGCGTTTGCACTAACACTTGAGTTTTTAGAGGAAATTTTTTGTGGCCCTTTTCTTCGATTTTCATCTTGTGCATAATGTATTTAACACAGTTGTTTCCCATTGCAAGGCTAGGCCAGTTCACATGGGTTCAAGGCAGCAATTTGTAGCTGCACAAAAAGAGGTCCAAGCTGTTTTAGAGGCCAGTGACGATGGTCCTGTTGATGTTCAATAATGCTAATAAACCGCTCTTAATTTACATTTATGGTCATTTGACCTCTTTCGTTGTTTTTTCTGTGGCTGACGACTTTGACGATGATTTGACGACGCCATTTTCCCGCACGTGCTGTGCTCTGAGCCCACGGTAAAAGTCGCAACAAAAGAGTCGCGGAGAGAGGTCGCCAAAAAACTCGCAATAACAGGCGCGAAAACACAATCGCCAAAGAAAGGCACTGTAAAAAAAGTCGCGAAAAAAAGGCACTGTAAAAAAAGGCACGAAAAAAAAGGGACTGTAAAAAAAGACGCTAAAAAAGAGGAGCTCGTTTGAGCTTAAAACTCATAAATTGTGGTTCAACAAAATATTACAAACATTTTGAGGGCCCTTTGAGGGCTGAGGTAGTCTCAAATACTGTTCAAGAGCACAAATTGAAAAACAGGAAGATTGAAAAAGATATAAGTGATTATCCATTTAGTTAAAGGAAGTTTTTTTTATTAATAACATATTTCATTATGTGCTCTATCCAGTATAAACAGAAACTACGGTATCCAATTTAGACTTCAATTGACAATGTACATCTATCCCAAATAGAACACAGGGAGAGAGAGTGCCTCTTTGCTTTAACGAGTTGTTTTATGCATAACATATAAAACTAAGAAGGCCTTAAGAACAGTCAAAAGGAACAAGAAAAGTTAAGATATTCTATTAACCTCAGTTATTGTCATCTCTCAGTACCAACAAATACACCTTTCACTACCAAATCTAGTTATAGATGCTCTTGTCACGCTACCGCAGAGGAACACACCTTCAGCCTCTACTGTAGAAGTTGCAAGTTCCAGAGTACAAAAGCACCTACTGCTGCCAAATCTAGCAATAGAACTCCAGGTGAGACCTCGCAAAGGAACACACCTTTTGCCTCTATAGTAGAATTTGCAAGCTCCAGAGTACTTAAGCTCCTTCCACCGCCAAATCTGATAATAGAGCTCGAAGTCAGACCTCTCCCTAGTCGTGCCGGCACAGAGGAATACACCTTCCGTCTCTATAATAGAAGTTGCAAGCTCCAGAGTACCTAGGCACCTTCCGCCACAAAATCTAGCTACAGAACTCCAGGTGAGTCCTCGCCAAGGGCTGCAGAGGAACACACCTTTGCCTCTATAGTAGAAGTTGCAAGCTCCAGAGTACAAAAGCACCTTCCGCCGCCAAATCTAGTAATAAAACTCCAAGTGAGACCTCAGACTAGTTGCGGCGCCACTGAGGAAATACCCACTTCCGCTTCTATAGTAGAAGTTGTAAGCTAACGAGTACTTGAGCACCTTCCCCTGCCTAATCTAGCTATAGAACTCCATGTGAGGTCTTGTAGAGGAACACACCTTTTGCCTCAATAGTAGAAGTCGCACGCTCCAGAGTACAGTGCCGCCAAACTTCAGTTAAAACCTCGCCCTAGTTGCAGCACCGCAGAGGAATACACCTTCCGTCTCTATAATAGGAGTTGCAAGCTCCAGAGTACTTAGGCACCTTCCGCCACAAAATCACCAAAGAATTGGTTGAAACTAGAATTTAATTACCATTTTCACGCTCGCCATTTTACGGTCTAAGCTGGTGCGGTGCTGAAAGAATGTAGACCATAATTGTGGAAAACTGTCTTACTCACCTGGTCGCCGTGATTTCGGGAATTTCCCGTTTTAGGCGCGCCACCATAGCGTCTCCGCAAAGCCTCTGGTCGAACTTGACCTTTTTGCCATCTGGGGCAAGAGTTGGGTTTTGAGTTTCATGCGCAACGGTAGTCCACCCAAACAAATGTTCGGTAGGGCTTCGCGCCCGGTAGCCCGCCTGCAATTTGTGAGTCCTGTGAACCAACTTGTGCATTGGGGTAAAAATTGGCCCGATGGCTCTTACGCTGTGATCACCAGACATTTCAAGATTTGTTTGCACAGATGAAACAAGCTGTTGTGGGGAGCGAAAAGAACTTCCCTCGTTAATCTGAAAAATAGTGTCATTTAGAGAAACGTCCCTATGCTGGTATCAAATGTAACATCAACGTCATATCCGAAATGATGATTACTGGAGGTGTTACATTTCTAATTTTTCTTTTTTCATAATAAGGTGAATTTAGGATCCAAGGCTTTGCACGAGCTGGTTAACATTCTTGAGATTTTATAAAATTACATGTTAGTCATTTCAGATTCGATGAATGGATTTTATAAATATAATTTGCTTCCGTACTCCAAGTCAGAGTTACGAGTTTGTAACTCCAGGAAATCGTTATGTCACTTGCAGTTAATTTCTTACAAAGAGGTGAGGCACAACAGAGAAAAACCTTTTGTTTTAATTTAATTTCACTGCGTGACGTGTGCTATGAATCTTTCACAAGGTCCCTGTTTACTTTTAAAATTATAGAAAACTCAAAGTACAGTTGGCGATAAATTGTCGAAAAATTAAAGGGAACTGTAACTGCCCGTCTCGTGGAAGGAAAACCTCTCTTTCAAAGCTACGATGCATGTAAACAAGTTTCCTGGTATAGATTTCTTTCCTGGTGTCCTGTAATTGGCATCCTTCAACCCGCATCAGGTAGGTAATTTACATTGCATGCTTGACTGCTCAGGCTTCTTTCCAAGAACACTTACTCAAATGCCATTGTGGTCATTATGGGAAAAGTATTCGTATTCCACTGCTTCTTCTGCGATCTACAAGGGCGCAAATTATTTTGATCGAGAAAGAAAAGGACAAAATGTACTGAGCGGCCCGCCAACTCCATGCAACCCAAGCTTCTTTTTGAAGGGAGAAAAAGAGGAGTAAGGTCATCTTCATTAATCGTAGACGAGCAGATGCGCACAAGCTTAAAACCAGGTAGGCGATCCGGGTAGGCTGCTTATGAATTAGCCCCAGTTGTTAGTTTCGGGAGATGAAGTTGCTATTGCTAACCTTAAGCCGGAAAACCAAGCTCTTCGCGTTCGCTGATGATTTATTAGTGCTTTCGCAAATCCTTTTAAAATGAAATTACGTATCAGCTTTTCCAAAAAAGGCTATCACTGGACTGTAGATGCGATATAAACTGATGAAGCAGTGTTCCTTGTTAAATATTGCTCTTTCAGCAATGATCGTATCAATGAAATATCAATGATCGTTTGCTACGCAAATTTCGTGTTTTAGAATAAGGATATACTTCGTTCCCTATTCTTGGTCTCGGCCTACCAAAACGGTCAAGAAGGTCTCAAAGGGGTGTTGGATTTTTCGGCTAACGGTTAAAATTTTAGCTAATTTACGCTAATGGTTAATCTCTCTCAATTGCTGTCCCAGAATTTTTTTTGTGTACGGTCAACTTTTTTTATACGACAAACGGTTAAAATTTGTCTATTTTTACGCCTAAAGGCAAAATTTTGTGGCCGTTTTACGGCTAACGGTTACCCCATTGAGACCCTCGGTCAATGTTGCCTTATTTAATGACATACTTCTTCTACAGTTGTTAGTCTCAATCCGGACGCGATAGAACACTTTGTACTGGACGTTCAAGAGCTTTATTTTACAGTCCGGTCTGTCATTGAGGACAGTACTTCAACTCCAGAAAGACTAACCGGCCTTTGGACTAAGTTGGAAGCCGCTGTAAGGAATTTAAGAAAAATCCAATGGCATCTTATAACCACGAAACCCTCTGCTGAGGACATTTTGGCCCCATTAGTTCAAAGTCTGTCGACCATAGAAATAAGGATTGGCAAAGTTATCGAGCAGTACAGTTCCTTTGACTTATCGTGTCCCTAGAGAATTATATTGATCGCACTAAGGGCAATTTGAACTGTCCTTTATTGAAGCCGAGCTCAATTTTAACATTCCCTGGATGGCTGTTATTGTTTTTCATGCATTTTAAATAGCGTCTGGTTACTAAGTGGCAAATTGTTAGCAGTGATATGTTTTGGCGTACTTCAAAAAACTCAAGAAACGCTAATTTAAGAAATGGATAACATTACACCGATAACTAACTATCCAAAGGACTACGAATGTCAAGTATGGTAAGGATAGCTTATATATCTTTTTTTTTTCTCAAAAATATAGAAAATTTAATTTCCGAAAAACTAAAATCCTGCCGTACGTTGTCTCTCATCTCTTATTGCTCAAACTACTGAACAGTATGCGACAATGCCACCAAAGAAAGCCTTCTTTATGTGCAGTAGTAGTTTTCGGCAGAAAGAGTCCGATTGATTGCGAGTCAAATTGTAACAAATTCAGTAGTAGTTTCTCTACGTGCCGTGTTAGCTATTTTCCAGTTCGCTCCACGTTCCACATGCCTAAGATTAGACTCTTACCGGTTTAACCCCATCTTACAACACGCCCGACCTACAACGTCAGTTTATTCAAAAAACGCAAGAGTGTTTCCTACTATAGCAGCTTACAGACCACGCTGATTGTTTCGCGTTTACATGCTGGCGGTGGCTAGCGTGAGGCAAGCTTACGCGTAAACTCATTCATGCATATATATTAGGTTTCTCAGAACGTCATAAAATTCTCCTTAGTACAGCAACCAACCAACTGATAGCAAAGAAACAGTGAAAAAAATTAAGCCTTTTGATTGGACTCTTGGGCGCGGGAAAAAAAACATAAAAATTTAAATCTATGGAATTTAGGACGCCATCAGTTCTAGCCACTCCCCTAAACCTCGTACGGGTAAAGGTAGATTTTTGAGGAATCTTTCGATTAAGTTTCAAAAGTAATCTGAGATCTGGGACTGTTTTGGGTCCGAATTTGCTTTGCGATTGTCATAAATGACACGCACACCATCGTCTCAGCCAACCCTATTCAAAACTAAACCTATTCACGAGTCGGTCGCATTTTCCCGCGTTTCCGGTAGTTTTCTTTTTTTTCTTTGCGTCCTTTGATTAACTCTGGTGAATTCCTTTGATTCTCTTTTGCGAAAACTCAGAGCAGTCGAAATCCATGTTCTCTTTGTGCTTTAGTGATACCCTGATGCTGGAGCCAATTATTTTGCCTGACTGCGGGCACACGTTCTGTAAAACGTGTATTAGCAGGGTGCAACAAAACCCAACTACCAGCCATTGCCCCCTTTGTAAAAAGCCCATATGGAGTTCCACACAGCTGAAGACAAACTTCACCCTCAAAAAGCTGGTGGAGAAGATTGAGGTAAAATGCACAGCGTGCATCGAGAGGGGGAGCATCGAAGTGGTAGCACGCCACACCTGCCCCGATGCCCTCATATCCTGTTCGAATAGGGGCTGCCAACGCAGTATCAAAAGAAAGGACGAGCCGACTCCTAAGGGGGAATGTCTCTACGCAGTCATCTCATGTGAACAATGCCACCAAAATACCACCGTGGCCAACAAGGAACTTCATCTTGAGAAGACTTGCCCAAGGAGAGAAATCCGTTGCCTTCTAAAATGCAGGAAGCGTCCGAGAAGGTGTTGTCACAAAGCGTTGTACATTATCATTTCAAATTTAAAATGAAATTCTCTTTAAGTGCGTAAAAAAAAAAAAGCATCTGGTGTGGGTATGCAGTTTCTTGTATTAGATTTTTTAAGCTTAGCCCAGTTAGACCATACTAACATGTACGACTTTGAAAATTGTCACTAAGTTCAAGGTTTTTTTATCTTTCCTACATGTACTTAAAGCTTACCGTATATAATTTTTAAGAAATACCATCTTGAAATATATAAATCTCTTGAATTTTGGAAAGCTTCCGTTCAGTTTGCTCCTCCTTCCAAGATTAAAACTGATCCAAAGTTAGCCCCAAAAGTTTACTTTGGGACTCAAACGCAGTGTTATTGGGAAAATATCCTCGATTTGGCTTGTCTTATTATAATCCTTATCACTTTCAAGAATCAACAGCAGATAATGAAATAAACAAATATAAAATATGAGTTGAGCTGAACAGTTGCGACTTCTTTTCCTCATCAGTAGATACCTTCATGTAGCTTTTACTTTTTGTTTACTCTTAGGATGGAGTTGCAAACCCATCTGCTTGTATTCGAGGAGAGGTAGCGACAATGTAAAGTCAATGGATGCCATTTTGCTGGGAATTTTAGGGAGATGGAGCAACATAACAAGGAGCAAGCAGAAAAGCTCTTAGACGTATTACTTAAAAAGGTAAGGCTGACCGAGGCCAATGCTCCTTAATGTTTTCCCCTTCCGATCTTTAATTGTTACTTAAGTGGCGATCTCTGTAAGAGCGGTCCAGGGCATTTCGCATCGGAAAAAAGTTTTCCCTCAAACTTTGCCCAATAAACTATCTTTGGTAACAAGTAAATAAAACCACATTAGTTTCTGGAAATACCTCAACATAAAATTTTTAGAGCTCTCAAAAGTCAAAGCTACAAAAGGCCCTTTTTTGACCTCTTGCGACATCGAAAATTTCAAAAGTTGAATAGCCCTGTCCTCGTATCACACCGCAGGCAACAAAAAATATTTTGTATTCTTAAAGTGTGTGATATATAAGGTGTAAAAAATGCATTTCAATTTTGATATTCGTTCATTCAGAGGCTCGTCACAATTTATTTAAAAACACTCGTTGGACAGCTTTCTGAAATTGGTTAAAAGTACTCTTTCTTTCTCGATTGATATTGCTCAAGTCCAGACCAGATCAGACCATTAAAAATTCCACTTGATTTCTGCTAATAAGATGTTTGGCTGCAGAAAAATATAAAAACATCTTGCACTTATTGATTTTCTTCGCCGAGGTGACTTCGAACTTTTAGCGATATTGCTAGCGTGACAGCCGATTATTGAGCAAACTCCGACCGTTTTATGTGAGTAGCTCAATAAATCTTAGATTTTAGCCATTTTAAGTAGAAAACATAGTAGGACAGAGCTTTAAAACCACACCGATTAATACTTAAACATTTTAAAAGGCCAAAATTTGACAAATTTTATTATCTCGTGACGAAAGACGTCAACAACAACGTATCGAATATTATAATTTGATTAGCGCTCGCAAACCCTTTTTTAAAAATTTGGCTTCTGTTATTGCATATTTGAGTTCTGATGGCTTACGCTATTCAAACCTGTATGAACATTTCAAAATTAAACTACAGGATTCTATCTAGTGTAACCGGCTATAACAGCACACACTGAAATACACCATGACCAGTGACTCTGTCACGTAATTCCATCGAGTAATTGTCCTGAATACTTCTCACGTCTAAATAAAGCAGCGATTTCTCGGATTTCTCGCTGAAAGGGAAAAAATTATATTTGGTCGTCACATCTGTCTGCATAACAGTCTCTGTTCATAAGTTTGAAGAGTTCTTGTAAAAAAAGATATCGCATTCGCATAACGGGTGGACGTCATAACTAGATTGCATATCAACTGCACTCCAAAATCATTTCCTCCATTTTTGCAAGAGGTGCTGCATTTGTATCTTGCATTTTGAATGCGAGCTCAAAATGTTCGCATATGTCTCTTAGCATCTTGACTTTGGGACTAGACAACCTTGCTTCTCTTGCCAACGAGTACACATCATAGATATCAAACATGATTGGATGTTTCAATCTATCTCATCCATTACTGTGTTCCTCGCCTCTCTCAAACACCCTTCGTCTACATCAGACGCAGATGCTTCTATCAAGTGGTCGTCTGCGTCGGTGGCATCATCCGATTCTTGTTGTATTTTAGATCGCTGTTTAAGGCACAATCTCTAGAAGAAACCCTGAATCTGTATGTTGGATAACCACTCTGTTCTATCGAACATTCTCTCTCCATCTATTGTGCAAGCAGTTCGCATATCCTTTGCTACTTCTCTGGGTTTGGTTTCTGCCAGTGTCTCATCCGATATTAAATTTCTGTTTCAAGTACTGCCTGACGTTTTGCGAAAGCCGTTCACTTGCACCTCTCTTATGAAGAGCCCATCCCATGGGAAGCTTTGATGTACTTGTCAAGGGTTCTGTGGCCACTGCAACCAGTTCATTCGAACTTTCACCCTCTAATGACAATGACTGAAAGTGATGAACCCACTACCTCTTCACTTTGTCATAAAGACTTTAAGTCATGCTCGCAGGCACAGGACTTACATGATGAACTAGCTTGTTCATATGGAGGTCAAGGTCGGCCTGCGTCTTAAAATCTTCATCGCAATTAGGTTCAGGGCATTGATAGGAACTACCGTCGTTGCCATCATTGCTTTCTCCTGCTGATGCAGTTCGTCGAGCAGTAGTGGGGAAAAATGGAATCTCCTCCACCAGATCCGCCTTTTTTCTGTGGAAAAATTGCAATTTTAATTTTTAATTGAATAAACTTTCCAGGCCCAACATTAAACGCTCTCCAAACGCGCAGGTCCTCTTGTGTAAGTTGCTGAAAGTGGCAATCTTGATATCCGAGCCCTCGTAGAGATGATACCAGCTTACTGTTGTGATAGCAACCTGCTTCATCCGATCTTAGAAAGGCCTTTATTGTTCCTGAATTTCGTAATTTTATGGTGACAAAGAGATTTTCTAGGACTGACAGCACCGAAAACCAGTCTTGTTTACAGCTGTTAAGAAGGTGTACGTATCAGGTTACTTCCAGGCTTTCCTCCTGTCTTACAACAACGCCATTCACATGCCAATTGATTTCCCTCTTGGGAAACCATTCTGCTTGCTTTTCCCGGAACTTCATCGCTATGAACTTCATTGTCCAGTCAACTATTATAAATGCTTCATCTCCCTCCAATGCATCGACAATTTTCCGCTCTCCATTCAAAGATCTTAGCGGCAGCATTTTTTGCTTCATACAAATAGTCTTCCGCTTAAAACCTACCCAACTGCATTGTGTACTCAGAAAGAACGCCATTTACTTCTTCAAGAACACTCTTCAGCTTCTCACAATCCTCACACTTCACGTTGTGACTGTGACTGCATACTTTCTGAACGTCAGTGTTACCAGCATGGCTCAGTGCAAAGACCCTACAGTGATCGGCACATTTGCTATCGTCCTCTTCGCAGTGATTAAGGTATGTAGTCTTCAGATACAACTTACTCTCCTGAAGCCTCTTCCGAATTTCTTTACACTAGTCCTTTTCTGCTACCACGCTTTCCAATTCGTCTATAATTTGGAGAAAATCCTTGATACCATCCGCTCCCTCAGCTGCAGTATCGTCTAAACCTCTATAGAACGCCATACATCTTAGAAATGGCCTTTGAAATTTGCAAATTGACAGACTCTTTACCCCTTTGGAATCGCTACCAGGGTGTGTCGGAAACTGGCTCGCTGAACTTTGGGGCCAGAACTTCCCATAAGAGTGCCTATGCTTTGCGCAGACCCACTTTTTGCCATAACTGAGTCTTCTATATCGAACAGGCCAGCCCTCGCAAAGATAAGCTCTCCTTCTGTGAAACTCTCTTTTGACAAATGAATTAAGCAGAGATGACACTTTATTGAGTCAGTACTCTGTGGCAAGTTAAACAAACCGGAAACTCCTCGTGAGTCTCCGAAGGAAGTTTCTGAGGAACGCGACTGAAAACAGAACTTTTTGTGGCGAATACCGCTTCAAGAATTTAGCGTTATTAATCCCAAGCAAACCAGTACCGAAAGAGACATAAAAATTACAGCTAATAAAATTACGCGCTTTACAATATAGATATAGCTAATTGTTGGAAAAATTAGGTGACACGTAACGTAATAATTTATTTCCTCAAAAATCGCGGGGTCCTTTTCCACAAGTACTCCCTAGAGTTCTGAATAGAAACTTTCATAAAGACAGGTGTGCAGACAAATTTTTCCTATTCCTGCCGACCAGAATTCTGATCCAAAAGGCGATGTTATCGCTGCTTTATTACGAAGGGAGAAGCAATTCAGGCACAATTGAATTATGTGACAGTGGTCACGGTGTATTTCAGTGTGTGCTGTTATCGCCGGTTACACTAAATAGAATCCTGTAGTTTGGTTTTGAAATGTTCATACAGGTTTGAATAGCGTAAGCCATCAGAACTCAAATATGAAATAACAGAAGCCAAATTTTTAAAAAGGGGTTTGCGAGCGCTAGTCAAAATTATGATATTCGATACGTTGTTGTTGACGTCTTTCGTCACGAGATAATAAAATATATTAAATTTTGGCCTTTTAAAATGTTTAAGGTATTAATCGGTGTGGTATTAAAGCTCTCTCCACTATATTTTCTACTATATTGTCTACTTAAAATGGTTTAAATCTAAGATTTATTGAGTTACCCATGTAAAACGGTCGGAGTTTTCTCAATGAACTAATTTGCATAATCGGCTGTCACGCTAGCAATATCGCTAGAAGTTCGAAGTCACTTTGGCGAAGAAAATCAATAAGTGCAAGATGTTTTTATATTTTTCCGCAGCCAAACATCTTATCAGCAGAAATCAAGCGGAGTTTTTAATGGTCTGGTCTGGACTTGAGCAATATCAACCAAGAAAGAAAGAGTATTTTTAACCAATTTCAGAAAGCTATCCAACGAGTGTTTTTAAATAAATTATGACGAGCCTCTGAATAAACGAATATCAAAATTGAAATGCATTTTATACACCTTATATATCACACACTTTAAGAATACAAAATATTTTTTGCTGCATGCGGTGTGATACGAAGACCGGGCTATTCAACTTTTGAAATTTTCGATGTCGCAAGAGGTCAAAAAAGGGCCTTTTGCAGCTTTGACTTTTGAGAGCTCTAAAAATTTTATTTTGACGTATTTCCAGAAACTAATGTGGTTTTATTTACTTGTTACCAAAGATAGTTTATTGGGCTAAGTTTGAGGGAAAACTTTTTTCCGATGCGAAATGCCCTGGACCGCTCTTACAGAGATCGCCTCTTAATAGTTAGCGTGACGTCACTGCGTGTCCACAGATTTTTAACACTTCTACAAAACTTTGAACAGATTTCTGCTTTAAAAATCATCAGTCGAGACTGAAAAAGTTGACTGAGTAGATGGTCCTCTTGTTTCCTTTAGAATACGATCTCACGAGGATGATATAAAAAGATACTACTTGAGGCAGATTTACGGGGACGAAGTGCGGGGGGACAGGGGGGGGGGGTGTGGAGTGGGAGTGGTCGAACATTTTTTTAACGCTGTTCAGCTTACAATATTTCCCCAGTGAATTTTCCTTTCACTAAAGTCAGTATGACGCTGATTTGATTTCCAACACAACAGGACACGAATGACTTAAACAAGACAAAAATGGCACTCGGAGGTTTCTGTTGGTCCATCTTCAACGTCAAACAAATGGCAGCAGATATGCTTCAAGCCGGAAACACTGCAAAACCGATGGCCAGCGGAGTTTACGAATTTGAAGAGTGCAGGTGGAGGATGTTGCTGTGCGTACGTTGCACAAAGTACAAGTTATTCTTGCAGTTGCACCGAACCGTTCATCTAGTACGAGCTTCATTCAGGTAAATCATATCACCCCCTTGATTACGGATTGGTTACTCTTGCTAAACCCTGTACCTACAAGGTTAACCTGTACTAGCTGCCAACCCTCTACAAAATGAATCGGCTGAACCAAAATAACGCATGCTTAGTAACTTTGGTCATATCCGAGTAGATAGCTCCAAAAACCTAAGAATTTATGAAGGGAAATAACTAAAACTTTTTTCTCTTTGTTTTTCCTCTTTCTTGTTGTGTTGTTTTTATGTTTTTTTTGGGTGTGTGTGTGTGTTGAGATAAAAGATAATTAACCTCTTAAAAATTTGTTTTAGAATTGTCTTCGGGCCAGCAAACCCAGTAATCATTGAGCTGCAGCCAAATCTTCGCCTGCGGGAAGGGTAGACCTTTGGGACTGAGGTTGCCTTGGCAACGCTGAAACGAGAGGCAGAGAGAAACACCGGCCGGCTTTTTATGGAAATATTTATTGAAAGGTTTTCTTTTTTTTTGTAAATTTTCATTTGTGAAATGAAGATATGACACACTGTTACCTTAAGTTGGGTGACTGCGATGCAGTGTTCTTTCAGACTGATGTACATCGAAAGGAAAGCTTTTTCTATGACCGTCCGCATCGTCAGAGTGAACATTTCTAAACCAGCGAAAAAGTATATTGTGAATTTCCAAATTAGCTAGGAATAACATTTGTGGGACTGATAAAGAATCCTCAGATAAGGTTTAATAATTTCACGTAACTACAGCTAGGCAAGTATGACGTTGGCGAGAAAAGAAAAAAAATAAAGCGCTCTGTGAAAACACTGCATCATAACCATAAACATGGTGTAGGTATTCTTCTTTTTGTAATAGAGACAGTTTCGTTGAGATTGTCTAATTATACGTTAGGCTACAAGAGTTCCATTGCCTTTTTAAAATCGCTTGAGCCAAATTTGAATTATAGGCTGACGACTTTTGACGTTGTGTTAAACTTACAAATAAGATAGACAAGACCATAGCTGTGGCGTAACAGATAATTTCATTCTTTTTGGGCGTTTCTCAAATCCGTTCGCATTTCTAATTTATTTATCTTTTTTTTGATACATTTAATGCAAGAAGATCAAGTTTTTTGTTTTTAATAATAGGGATGTGATTAGTCACTTCATTAATGAAATGTGGACAACATTTAGTGAATAATAAATTGTTGTGGCAGAATAGCTGTGGACTCTTGGTTTGGTTTCATCTTACTTTACAAGTTTCCATGCTCTTAAACCTCCCTTTACGACAAAATATCTGCCACTGTAAACTTCCTTTTTCCCTCCAATGTTGCTGATTTTCTCTATAAGGTGGCTTTTCGGCTCTACTAGCATCTTATTAAAGCACGAGCTGATTACTGTCGTATGTTGTAGCGTTAAAACATTCATGAAAAGTTTGTTATAACTTTTCCAGTGATACTTTCATCTGGAGAATCCGTCTGACGTTGTACGATAACTTAACAAACTGTGAAAAGTGTCAAAATTTTGCCAAAATCGCCATGAATACCAAAACAGGGCTTTCTACATTTATTGCGAGGAAGTGGAGAAATGCTTCCTTAAGAGAGTGTCTCTGCATGTAAGAGCGGTCCGGTCGATTTTGCTTGAGACACGGATTTCGCTCGTTTCTCGTGTGTTGTAAGACATTCATGTACCTATACTAAAACCACAATCAGTTTGATCGGATCTCTTTATTTTTCACAGTTTTACGGAAATTAAATTTCACTCGAGCGAAGGCTTGTCGTGACACTTTTCAAGACTTTAATTTCATACAACTTTGGAGGACTGTTTACAAAAAACTACGGAATTCAGCAAAAAACAAATACCACAGCAATGTATATTAACTCTATCTTATCTATCGAGGCGACTTTCGTAAACATCACGTGTCAATCAAGGAAACAGGAGGACTTGAATGACACCTTATCGGTTCGCCTAAATCACACCCGCCAAAACCGACCAAATTCAATATAAATTTTTGAAAAAGTGAGGCGTTCTTAACTGATCCAACTAACATAGCTAGGAGGTAGGTGCCATAGAAAAGGTAACTACAGAAAAAAACTTTGCGGCCCGACCTTCACGAGAACTTTATAACTCCGTGAACTTACCTAATTTTCGGCAATCTCCAAGTTTGGCCGCCATTTTGAGGGACTTGTCAACATGAAGCGTAGCCAATATAAATCAAGCAGGTAGATCTAAAACCGTCAGAAATACATACGAAAGCAATTCAAATGAACTTTACTTTCGATTCAAGCGGCAAAATTTGAAATTTGGCGTTTCTGGGGACCGTAGATTCTTTTCTGATTCTTCTTGTCTAAGCTAAGACTCACTATCATCAACTTTTTTCTTGTGCTTCTTACGGCATGAGACACAGAGAGCTGAGGTAAGCGATTGCAAATTTCTCAGTTAAAGTAAAGCCCAGTAGCATCCATCAGGAATTAAAAACCAACATGCACTGTTTACTTTTATTATTCTTAATCAAATAAGGGGTGTTTTAGTCTGCAAATTTAATCATACTGGTTAATGAGAATCACACAAACTGAGGAAAACTGACCGCAAATAATTGTGAACCGTACGCATGAGTAAGTATATTGCGTTGTCAGGTGATTTGATCTTCTACAAAAACATTATTGATTATCAACCGAGCAACATTGCACATATTTCCATCTGTAATTAAAAGCACTCACACATAGATCTATTTTTTTTCAACGTGATGTGTACTTAAGTACCCTTCATCTAACAAAGAATTTCTTCTCTTTTCGAGCAGAATATAATATAACAGAAAATGTTACTGAAGACTACCTGATTCAACTGGAATAATAACTCCAAACAGCTTTTGAATGTCCCGAGACATATGCAAGGTAATTATATCTCTGCCTTGGATACGCTTCCTGACACCATCATGATCAGGATACTGACATGTTACCTTTGCACTTCTCCAAAACTTGCCCAGAGTGTGGCGATGCCTATAGCAAATCTACATTTTTTTGTTTATCCTCCTGAGCGAGGTGAAATAGGCCAATCTTTGCCAAGATTAGCTCATTTTCACTTAAAAACCTCTTTAGACAGGCGGCAGCTTATCAAATGATGTTTTACATCGTCATTGTATTCAGACAGTCGTACCAAATCACTTAAGCCACACAATGAACCAAAGTTTTTTCCATCTTTGCTATTCAAAAAGGAGTCCTGAGACATAATGAACGTCTCGCTAATGAACGACTTCTTCCTGTACTTGTAATTGTTTCCAACGCAATAAAGTTCGGGAGATCTAAAGGAACTCACTATAACTTTGTATATTCGATACGATTTCAATTTCCGCGTCAAAGGAGAAGCCTATTGTAATTCGTGAGTGGTCAGTGGTTACGCTCGTGAGGTAAAGAATGGGTTTGTGACTTTCTCACTCAATTGAAAGACTTGCGTCACTCTTATGAAATGGTTGAACGGAATACAGACTTCGAGCAGTCTCTTATTTTTCTTAAAGATAATGAGGTCACGGGTATCCTGTGAGCATGGAGAAGCCGCGAGACACGAGACTCGTATCTCGCGTCTTTGCCGCTCCACGCTCTCAGAGTTGGGCAAAGACAAGACACGTTATTTCCGGTGCGATACAAGAGGTTCAATGGTTATCTCGATTATCTAAACACATTAAATTATTTTATTTACGTGGTAAAGATTTGTTTTTAAATCTATGAACTGATGCTAGTCCTATTTGGAACGAAATGTATTTGAAATAAAAAAGAATACAAAGTAAAATAAAAGTTGTCTGCAACACGAAGCATGCCTTCTCATTAAGACTGAGAATCCTAATGTTTATCATGATACTTTAATGCATATGTTCGAATGTTCCCAAAAATCTTCTGATAATCTGCCCGCACCCACCCCTCACCCCGCCCCTCGCCATTGAACCGTACTGTTTTTCACTCAGCAGCTGGTCAGCGGTCACGTTTATGAGGTAAACAAACCGATCGATTCCTGATCACCGTTCTTGTCGATCGGAAAATCAAAATACCAGCGTGATATTGCCGCGAAGATGAAGCAGTAATGTTATTTGATTCGTACTTCACATTTGAGTCGAAGCTTGGATGGGACAGGTTATTTCTTGCGGTGGAATCGACGAGGGGAATTCAGAAAGTTGTAATGTTTGAATTGTTGGAAGAAATGGTCGCATGGGGATGGTAAGTTTAACGAACAATTTCAAATTTTGCCGCTTGAATTGAAAGTAAAGTTCATTTGAATTGCTTTCGTATGTATTTCTGACGGTTTTAGATCTACCTGCTTGATTTATATCGGCTACGCTTCATGTTGACAAGTCCCTCAAAATGGCGGCCAAACTTGGAGATTGCCGAAAATTAGGTAAGTTCACGGAATTATAAAGTTCTCGTAAAGGTCGGGCCGCAAAGTTTTTTTCTGTAGTTACCTTTTCTATGGCACCTACCTCCTAGCTATGTTAGTTGGATCAGTTAAGAACGCCTCACTTTTTCAAAAATTTATATTGAATTTGGTCGGTTTTGGCGGGTGTGATTTAGGCGAACCGATAAGGTGTCATTAAAGTCTTCCTGTTTCCTTGATTGACACGTGATGTTTACGAAAGTCGCCTCGATAGATAAGATAGAGTTAATATACATTGCTGTGGTATTTGTTTTTTGCTGAATTCCGTAGTTTTCTGTAAACAGTCCTCCAAAGTTGTATGAAATTAAAGTCTTGAAAAGTGTCACGACAAGCCGTCGCTCGAGTTAAATTTAATTTCCGAAAAACTGTGAAAAATAAAGAGATCCGATCAAACTGATTGTGGTTTTAGTATAGGTACATGAATGTCTTACAACACACGAGAAACGAGCGAAATCCGTGTCTCAAGCAAAATCGACCGGACCGCTCTTACAGAGACACTCTCTTAATTTGGTCTTAATCAACAACCTTATGGCAATGGTACATGTCTTAATTGTGCAATATGCACGAAGTTAAAGGAGAAGACTAACTGCAGTCTGTTTGATTACTATAGAGTTTTTATTACCTATCTAAAACTATCCTAACCTTGTACCGTGAGAAGTCTGGGTAGGAGAGTACTTTGCAGTTATCAGAGTCGGCAACTGAGAAAATTATCAGGCTCCGGCAATGAGAACAATTTCGGACTCGATGATTGTAACGAACAGTTTAAGGACTCGAGCATTAATATATAGAAGGGAAATAAGTCGAAATCCACTCGGTAAATACAGACATCATGGGAAATAATATCAGACACGGGAAATAACAGACAATGAGGTCTGAAAGAGGCAAACAACGGACCCTGTTAATCGATTTCCGACATGAAAATTGATTTTTCGATAAGGAAAATACCCTGACTGAATTGTGAACCGTATGTTACGCCATAGTTACCATAATTACTTGAATGCGGTTTTCAATCTGTACCTTTAAAATCAAGAGTTGTAAAAAGTCGTTTAGATTAAGGGGTTTTAATTCATACCTTACATTCAGAGGGTTTTATACTTTAACTCCAGGAGTTTCAAATTCGTGGTTTCGACTCAGAGGTTTATATCAATACTATAAATTCAGGGGTTTAACTGTGTACCTCACTCAAGGGTCTTCTTAATCAGGGGTCCTGAAATCAATGGTTTTACAATCGGGGGTTCTTACAATCGGTGGTCTTACATTCAGGGGTTCTTACGATCAGGGGTTGTTACAATCAAGGATTCTAACAATCAGGGGTTTATATCATTGTGTCTTACATGACAGGTCTGTGCCCAGATTTTGATGGTGTTGTTGTTCCTTCCTTCCTTATTCAGGGGTTCAAATCAACTTGTCTTACGTGACAGATCTGTGCCAGATGTTGAGAAAGATCGTAAAATCTTACGATCAGAGGTCTGTGTTGATCGTAAATTTTTGAATCCATTGCGTATCGTGTGCTTAGATGTTGATATTGACCTTACAATGTCACATCGATGATAAAACCGTGTCCTAATGTTTATATCGATCGTAAAATCTTACATCTATGGGTCTGCACGCAGATGTCGATATCGACCGTGAATGTTTTCGTTACATCCAGGGGTCTTAGATTCGTATCTAAAATCTATGGGTTTTCAGTCGTACCTCTGAATAGTCGCTATGTAACAATGACGAGTTATTTAAGGGGGTTTTTTGTTGAAACTGTACGGTAGCTTTTTGTAAGGGTCTGTTCTCAGCTACTAATACTGATCCGAAGTTTTAGGTTGCAAATCAAGTTCTCGCTAGCTTAGAAGTATGCTTAGATGATAATATTTTTCCTTTTATTCCTGTATTCCAGGGCGTCTTTCTTTATCAGATTTCAAATTGTGCTCTTTTCCGAGCCAAACTCGGTGATGAATCGGGAAAGTTCGCTTTCCAACCGACTTGCTTCGTTCCTGAGGACAGAAAGCGAGCTCACTTAGAACTTCTGATGCTGCACACTCCTCATGCTAATGTTTACAAACGATGCTCCCATTTCTGAGGATGATGAGGTTGTCTGTGAAGGCGGGGTAGAGGGTAATCCCTTCCCCTTGATAAAAGAAGTATTTCCTAAGATGAAATGGTGGTCTATGAAGGGGCAAGGGATAATTCTCACTCCCCCTTCACCCCGCCTAAGGGTGTGAAATTAATTCTCCTAAATTTTTCAAAGTGTAAGCCAATTAAAAAAAATTTAATTGACATTTTTAAAGACAAACAAAACCTTTTTTTACGCTGTCTGCGTTCTAGATAGACCCTCCAAAATTACGTTGGGAAAGAGATCTTTAACGTGCTACAAAGTGAACACTAGGATGGATGATATACCTTGTTCAAGCCCACCTAAATCCAAGATGGCGTCCAGTTATTGATCGAGATGCATGTGTTGCGTTTTCGGAACAAACTTAACGAAGAAGTTTGCCACGGATTTATCTTTGCAAATCTTTTTAAATCTCTACATCTCTAGATAAGGTTGTGATGAAGCATTCTAGTCGCCAATTTGGCGACTAACTTTCGTGATTTGGTTGCCACAGTGAAATATTTAGTCTCACTGGCGCCTGTATTAGGCGCAATTTCACACCCTACCCCTTCCTTTCATTTTCACATAATCTTTTCTTAGGAATGCTAGTCTATGAAGCCGTGGGAAATCCCTTATACATGCCACATTGTTCCCTTCAGCGAGAAAGAATGCCAACCCAATGTAAAGAGGGAGGGTAATGATACCTTGGGTTCAGAAGAAAAGAATTTTCCCCCACCCCACCCCACCCTCATTTCACTAATGATTTTTCCCCTTCCCTCCATAAACCTCAGTTTCTTCTGTTGTCATCAATTAATTGCCAATACGTAGGACAGAATTACCTTAATATTTTCGCATCGTTTTCGATTTTCTGAAGTCTTGTTATTTCTTTATCCAGTTTGATGATTTTTTCTTTCAAATTTTTCACTTCTCTCTGAACCGGAGACTCAAGCTTCGCGAAGGTTGACGTCAGTTTTCTGAAATAAAATAAAATAAAATGTTTCTTTATCTGAAGAACACAATAACAAGTTTTCAAAACAATCGGGGATTTGGCATTGTTATGTATCTTATCGCCGAGCCATTAAAATACCGCGAGATCAAAAGCGAACAAGCCGACACACGCACTGTCACAAGATTACAAAGCTAAGACCGGAACGAACTTGTGGAAAATCGGTCTGATATTTGAGTTTAATCGATAACACCATATATTATAAACAAGAGGAATTAATACGCAGTAATCCTAAAAACAAGATCAAAATAGCAAACAACAACTATGAGGAATTATTCAGCACGTGATATTCAGTTAAACTAAAGGCAATTGAGGTATAAAAGTTCCTCTGCAGAATCTATCCTTTGTCAGGCTGAACAGTCCATTTAATTAACACTTTTAACACCAAATGGCATTGTTTTCTCGGTCATGAAATAATAGTGCGGCAGAGGTAAAGACACTTCAGGCTTTGCATGCTTAGAATAGCATTCCGAATGGGTACAAAATCAAACAGCCATAGACGATTTTGGAATCGTTACATTACTACCCTCGTTACATCCAATTAACACTTCCAGCCTTTCACCATAAGGCACCGTTTCAACACTGAGTTTCAAGTCAAGTGAATTTATCCTCTTCTGTGTGCTAGTGAGCTCGAGTTTAAACAAGTTGATAATAGCATTTTGGCAAATACGACAGTCACTTGAGCAGAAAGGTATCAATGAATAAATGGCTTAACTTTTGGCTCAAAATGGTGCTATTACGCGGCAGAAATCAATTGAGAGGTAAATCAATGTTTGGCACCGAGCGTAAAGCGCGGTAAAATTTGCGCCTGTTTAACAATTTGTAACCTGATTGGTCAAAAGTATGACACCTGGTCTGATTGGCAAGACAGCACGTGTAAACCGCCTGAAAATTCGCAAGTATTGAACGATGTGCGACCTAATTGGTCAAAAGAATGACACCTTGTCTGATTGGCCAGACCACGAGGCACAAATTGAAATAAAAACCAACCACAAGGCTTCGTGGGTAAAAGAAAATGTAACCAACAATCACATCAATGACGCTTCAAAAATCACATGGCAGCCAAACTTACTGTTTTACTTGGGCACTGCACTTAGCACTAATGACGCTGACATTTGACTGAAGCTTGTCAGAAGCGTAGTCCGTAAACTGTCGTTTGAAAGCTCTCTCTTTAGCACCATCTGTCCAAAATACCCTTTCAATTACATAGACACCAATGTATAATCCCCCACACAAAGCCATGAACCACCATCCTACAATCTTCCAAATCTGCAATTAGAGAAACACGAATTGAAATGGACGCTTCGTGTAGGCATACATACATCCATAAATCCATAACGTTGCGTGGAAACTCAAATAACATTTTTAAGAGATGCGATTTTGTCTGTACAGCGGTCAAACGTATACGCATGAGCGAAAGTTGTCACGACTGGGTGGTGCGCTTTAAGTCAAATACGAGTTGTCTCACACAAGTTACCGACAACCACAAAAGCCAGTGCGTTAAGGTGTTTCAAAAGCATTTTCTTTTGGTAAAGCTCAAAACAGTTCGTAAATCCACAGGATACCAGTACTTGAAAAAGCTTAGTGTTAAAAAAGTCTCTCGCTTTCCTTTTCCCTACTCCTGTTTCCTTTAGCAGATTTCTATAATCGTATCGATTCTCTTTCGCTTCCTTTGCAGGACAGTGGTTGTTTCTTATGTTTTCGTTTGAAATTTTACGCGGGAAATTGAAGCACGGCCGGCAAGAGTTGATTCCCTCGCGCATGCCCAACGTTTGACCGCCGTGTTTTATGCCTCAGGTTCTCTGAATCAATACAATATTTTAACCCTCACCAGTCCTCCAACTATGACTACCAGTGTAACAGTGATTATTGTTAGTAAAGCTAGCCCTCGCTCGACAGCTGGTGTGGTACAGACCAAGCTCTGCACATTTCGCTGAATCTTAAACAAAATCGAAGTTGCCATTAGCCACTACAGTTCGAAAATAAATTATCGAGGGGCGACACATCCATCCAACCTCAGTACAACTGTGGCGAAATAGATTGCACTTCACCTCACAAGCGAAAAGATTGAAGATCGACTCCAAGTGAAAGCAAGTTTTCCTTCTTTCTTTTTCTCTTTTTTCCTAACCGTCTTCAGAAGCATGTGTTTTCCTAGTTTCGTTGGGAACGTTATCATTTATTTTAAAGTGATCAGCTACAAAACCATCGCCTTTTGCTTTCCTTTTCCTAACTTACAATGAAATGGAGTAGGCGTTTTAATCATTCCGGAGTACAGTTCATCCATATTGTGTTTTCGTTGGTCGAGCACTCAAACGGCCATCAAATATGGAAGGCCGGAGTGATGGAGCAGAGGTTAATTGAGGATCAAAACAACAACTCAGAAATGGCTTTCAGCAATTTCCCTCGTTTGAAATCGAATTACATTAAACAGTTTCCTTTCGAAAGTTATTACAAAGATTTTAATGCTCTTCATGTGCCCCTTCGACCTTAACTCTTCTCTGACTAGGCAATTTTTTTCATCGTTTATTATTTCATTACTAAAGAAGTGTTCTTACATTTGCTCCCATAGCGATGGCTACTCCAGCATAACGAGGCCACAAGAACTTCCTCAAAATTGCATGCCAGCCAAGAGAGAAGTGGAACTCCATATCTTCACGAAAATCAGTGCTGAGACAGGTAACCATCGGTTCGAAGTTCACTTGGGAATCAAGACTACAATAAACAAACACAATAAAGAAATTAGTAACAAGATCAAAGGGCTCTTGGAGCCAGCTCGTTCATGTTGTGGCTTAAGTTTGTATTGATTTCTTGAACTTGTTGTACAGTTAAAGACGGTTTATGTGAACTTTCAAGACTTATGGAATAAATTTTCTTCTATATTTTGGGCAGTTGTGTGATAAGAAAACTTGTGCATTCATCGTGATGGGAATCGGAAAAAAGGTTGTGTGGGCTGGAGGTGGGATGGGAAGAAGTTAGTAATTCTAAGTTGCACTAAGGAAGTGCAAAGGGAATAACAAATCCTTAAATGCAGGACAATTAAAATGAGAAGGAGCAATTGAGCGCTTGATTCATCTTGATGAAGGATTCCAGTTCTTGAGAGCATTAAGAGGTTCACCACCATATTTTGAAAGGCTAAAAAGGACTTGATTGCAATGATAAGACAATTAGGACCAGCAGCTGTAGCTTTTCTTCAGGAGAAACACAGTGGATGCATTTCCTTCGAATACTTGGTCAGGTAGTAGATCACAGACTACACTACCACTGAGCTTGAAAATATGAGCTGGGATGAGAAACGTAGGTTAATTCAAAGTGACCCAGTAACATGTGCCAGACATTTTGATCATCAAATTGGTCAATTTCTGACAAACTTTCTTTCTGATAAAGCTCAACCATTAGGGAAAATTTCTGACTGGTTCTACAGAGTTGAATACCAACAACAGGGTTCACCCCACATACACATGCTTATATGGCTTGAAGGTGCACCAGTATTTGGAGTTGGTGATAATGTTGTTGTTACCGATTTTATTGATAAGATGATTAGTTGTCGGTGGCTATTTGATGATCCAGAATTACATTCACTTGTGAACAAGCAAATTCACAGGCATTGTCACACTTGTAGGAAGAATGAACGTCGATTTCATCATCCACAACCTCCTATGAGCAACTGAAATTCTTTATCTTTTACAAGAAGACACCACAAAATAAAATAAAACAGTCTAAAGACACTTGGAAAACAATCAACAAGCAATTAAATGACATGAAAGAAGGTGAATCTATAGCCTTTGAGCAACTACTTGTCAAGTTAAAAGTTATTGAAAATGAGTATCGATTGGCTGTCGGGTCATCTTTAAATGCACCAACTGTGTTTTTAAAAAGAAAACCCAACGTGTTAAGAATAAATAACTATAATCCTGCTTGCCTCGAGGCATGGAGAGCAAATATGGATATCCTATGTGCCACCAATTTAGTTTCGTATATATTTCTACAGCACAAAAAGGAATGAGTGAACTCTTACGAAAAGCATGTGCTGAAGCCAGAAAAGGAAATTCTAACATCAAGCAACAAGTCAGAGACACTGGAAACAAATTTTTAAACTGTGTGGAGATTAGTGCACAAGAAGCTGTTTACATTGTTTTACAGCTTCCTATGAAGAAGTCTTCTCGTCAAGTAATATTCCTAAATACTACTCTTCCCGATGAAAGAGTGCAGCTTTTAAAGCCAATAAATGATATTCAAGAAATGAATGATGTATAATCCAATGGTCTTTTGCAAAGATATACAAAGCGCCCTTTGATGTCTTGAACTCTTCACTTTGGTAGATTGGGCTGCATGGTATGACTCAGGAGGAAAACCATGTATAAAAATATCATTTACAAACGATGCTGGTAACCTTCTATTAAAAACAGTTGATAGTGATGAAAACGAGGATGACCTCTTTGATGGTGATGCTATCAACAGCAAAAATACCAAAAAAAGATCAAAAGCCAGAATTATCAGAAGCGTTTGGTAAATAGTCGTGAAAAAAATACAGAAAAACATTATCGTGAACTAATTATGCTCTTCGCAACATGGAGAAATGAGGACACTAATTTGCTAGCTAATTTTTCTTTCTTCCAAGAACGTTTCTTAAATGTCAAAGTTCGTATAGATGAGCAGATGAAATTGTATGCTGTTTGCAGTGAAAACTTGGATAAAATCCACGAGCACTTCATTAGGCTTGATGAAGATAATGATCACTTTGACTCACTAGCACCATCTATACAAAACGTAGAATACCAGGATGAGGCTGAGGGTCTTTAGGATTTGCATCCTGATCTCAATGAAGCTATGATTTATCAGAAGATGTTAGAATTCCTTCAGCAGTTAAAAGTGATGAATAACAAGACCAAGAGTACACACAATCAGTGCAAACACTAAACCAAAAGCATATATATTGCACCTTGTTAAAACATCAGACAAACCATTCTTTTATTTCCTCTCCGGAGGTGCTGGAGTGGGTAAGTCCCATCTTGTGAAGTGTCTATATCAAGCAGCACTGAAATA
Source organism: Pocillopora damicornis (assembly GCF_964200805.1). Lineage (NCBI taxonomy): Eukaryota > Metazoa > Cnidaria > Anthozoa > Scleractinia > Pocilloporidae > Pocillopora > Pocillopora damicornis. The sequence continues at coordinate 4,361,410 of NC_142675.1, read as the reverse complement.
TCGCAATTCCAGAGCTGGTGAAGACTTAAATGAAGTTAAAATACTGTTACTTGCACCTACTGGAAAAGCTGCTTTTGGTAATAAAAGGTAATACAATACACAGTGCCTTGGCGATTCCCGCAAGTCAATCACGAAAGATTTACAAACCTCTCGACTTACGTAGACTAAACACTCTGAGATGTCGGGCTGTCAAACTAATATTTTTGGATGAGATTTCTACGGTTGGCAATATCATGTTTAATGTACAAATAAAAAACAGATTAAAAGATGTTATGAGCAGTAAAGAACCATTTGGGGGTGTAAGCATCATAGCTCTTGCTGATTTATTTCAGCTAGAGCCTGTTATGGATGCCTACGTGTTAAAAGATATAAAAAAAACTCAGAATATCAAGCTCTTGCCCCCAACCTGTGGCGGGAACTTTTTATCATGTTTGAATTAGAAGAAATTATGAGACAGAGAGAGTAAAGAAATTTGCTCAACTTCCTAACAGGTTAAGAGAAGGTAATCACACTCCTGATGACATTGCAAAACTTAAAGAGAGGTGCATTTCAGAAAATTCTAGAAATTATCCAATCGATGTTCCCAATTTGTTCATACAGAATTCTAAAGTTGATGAGTTTAAGAGAGTTTAAGAGAGTTCAAGAGTTCACATGGCTGCAACTTGTGACAAGTATATAATTAAAGCCTTAGATAGTGTTGTTGGAGCTAACAGTGCAGAACTCCGAGATAAGATCTTGAAACAACTACCACTAGACCCTAGGAAAACTAAACAATTAGCTTTGAACCTTCAACTTGCTGAAGGTGAAAGAACAGAAATTTCAGTGAGTTTAAGGACTTTTATGGTGACAAATGGTGCTGCTAATGTTATGAGGATGATACAACTACACGATAGAAACAGGCCCTCTGGGACAATATGGGTAGAATTTGACCATGAGAAAAAACTAGACATGATTATAAGCACTTGTTTGTACAAGGTATTGAACGCACATGGACCACTATCAAACCTTTTACTACACAGTTTGCAGTTGGAAGAAACAGAGAACCTCAGGTTGTGAGAAAGCAGTTTCCACTGAGACCCGCAGCTGCTAAAACCATTCACAGATCACAAGTTGACACTGAGACAAGAAGAGTGGTCAACTTTAACACCAGAAGAGCACTACCTCACATACATTATGTAGGAATGAGTAGGGTAACACACATTGAGGGACTGTATGACACTGACCTTTGGGAAAGCAAAATAGCTGTTAATCCAGATGTAAAAGCAGAAATGCAACGTTTACAAACAAAAGGCTACCTCACCCCTTCTATTACCCCTATATATCAAACAGATCAAAGTGTTGTTAAATTATGCTTTCTAAATGTACTGTCATTGCATAGACACATAGAAGACATAGGCAAAGACTCTAACTATTCAACCCTTGATCTAAACATATTCTCAGAAACAAGACTATGTCATTTAGAGGTCAATAGTAACATTATCATTAATGGATATACATTATTTAGAAATGACAAGAAGTCAACAAGACTAAATGCAAAACCTTACGGTGGAACAGCAGTATACAGTAAAATTTCTTTCATTCCTGGATATCCAGTTTGTACGAATGCTAATGGTGTTGAAATAACTATTGTTAAACTTGAGAAAATTCCACAAATGACCATAGTAGGTGTGTATAGCTCACCACGGGTAGCAATTCCGCAAATGTGTACAGCATTGTTGCAACTTCTTGTCCTACATAGCTCAGAATTCAATATTATTATTGGAGATTTTAATGTCAACTGGTTAGACGAGAAAGAAAGAATTCCCTTATATAATATATTTGTTCAAGATCACAACTATAGGCAATCAGTATAAAGTTATACTATTGGCAACAGAACCACAACAGATCATATTTATGCTAATTTAGCTGAGTCACATGTCAATTTACACATTTTAGAAACATATATTTCTGATCATAAAGCAATCTGTGCACTGATTAGAACATGAACTTGTTTTTATCCCTTTTCAATTGCACATTATTTTATTCAATTCCAACAAAATATCTATAGTTACTTGACCATTTCTTCAAACCGAACATTGCAGAATATCAGCTGAAACATATAAAATTTTATGAACATATTTCTTCGATGTAAAAGCGATTTGTCCGTTAAAAAACTCCTACTATTCTCTGAAAACAATGCATTCAGTGTTTCAGTCACGAAATACTTTCAATGTTATAGTTTAACTGTGGCTAGTAATTTTGTGTCAAACGAAAGACAATACTGTTTCTAGATTCAGGCTCTTTTTCTTACCTGAATAATAAATAAGTAAATAATTTATTAAATAGAAATTATAATTTACTCATGTTAGTTTTATTTGCATTTTGTTGTTGTTGTAGTTGTAGTAGTAGTAGTTGTCGTTCTTTTTCTTTTCATGAAGTGCTTTCTGTGTTATCAGTAATTTTGAAATACATTGTATTCCTAGGAAACAAAGTGAAAGGTTATTTTTCACTTTCAGGCAATGGAAGAACAAAAAGAAGAGATTGTTTGTTTCTTACATAATGTGTCTTCCACTAAAAAAGGTAGCAAAACATCTTACTTTGACATGTCTGTACAAACCGCCGATGGCTTAATAAGAGGAGTCTGCTTCTCCACAAGTAAACAGGAACACTTTGATGAAATGAGCAACAAGGAAAGTCCTAAAAAACCTCGAAATTTTAGACTTGAGAAAGCAGGAGATGCAACAACAGTACTGATGAGTAACAATGTACTGTTAGAGCCTACAGAAAAAAATTACATTTTCACGAATCCAAGTGCCAACAACATTCAATCCATTTCAGTTGCAAATATTAATCAAATGGTAACCATAAAAGCCAAACTTGTTCAGATGTCAGCAAAGAAGAAAGTGAAGACACAAGATGGTGAAAAAATCAGGGTGTATGCCTATCTTGTGGACCCACATGAGGCCATCAAAGTAACACTGTGGGAAGAATTCTCTGAATTAAAAGATGGAACAACCAACAACTTTCAAACCTTCAAGTAAAAAAGGAGTACAACTCGAACTACATCCATTTGAGCGCACCAAAAACAGGCTGCAAAGTTGCAGAAGTTGAGCCATTACCACAACCTCTAATAAATCCTGCTGAGCTGCCACAGTCCTTTACCACAACAACAACAGCAGCAGATATACTTGGAGTGCGAAGTTTCACTGCATATCAAGCCTGCTATAATTATAAGAAAAAGCTCGTCATAGAAAAATCTCCAATACTAAACCTGTTCCACTTGTGGGCTCAAACAGAAAATGAAGTCCACCATTCAACAATGCTATGTTCAACTACTGGTACAGATTCAAGAATCCACACACTTTCTCAAGGAGTTCCTTGAGCGAGCCCTCTTCATGATGCCCTAAGAGGTCCATCGTTGTGCCTTCCACGTGATGTTGTTATCCAGTTTTAACAGTCCTTACACAGTGTTCTTCATAGATTCATCAAGTGTTAAAAACTTGCATGAACTGACAAAACTTCCAACCTACATGTACTTGCTCAGCTAGCAATTAGAATTTAATTTACAAATCCAAATCTGCTCATATTTGTTGAGAAACTCGAGCAGCTATACTACTGCTAGTACTAACTAGCAATGTGCATTGTGGATCTCTTCCTGACTAGCTAACAATTTGAAAACATGCTAAAACCAAAAACATATTAAAGTTCACACGGCAACCAGGTGGACAATCAGACATGGTTTAATGCTACTCTGGTTTACATATTTAATGAATGTAACCGAAGAAGTTACAATTCATAGACCCAACGTTTCGACACTCCTGTCTAGTGCCTTCATCAGGGGTGATCTAAACGCTGCAACAAGAGGTCCTTTTTATATGATCACTAATTAGCGGTCTTTTTTCTGACGAGGCGTAAATAGACGTCAGGAAGCAAACCGCCATCGTCACGATTAAAGGAGCGTAGGCGGAGTTAATATGCCAAGCCTCCAAACAAAGACGCTGGTGGTAACGCCGATTAGTGGTGATAATTTTAGAATTATCCCAACCAATTGTATGGTTAGTTAGGCACGTGTGCTCCGATAAAGCAGAATTTTCCTTTTTGCAAAAGAAAACTGCTTTTTGATGCTCTTTTAAACGTGTACCAAACTGACGTTTGGTCTGTCCGATGTATTCGTTATCATAGTCATTGCAAGGAATAGAATAAATGGCGTCGGTTCGTTTCTCTTTCGTGACAGGATCCTTAGGTTTGGCGAAAATATGTCCCAAAGTCTGAAAAGGTTTTTGAGCAACTTTAACGTTGTAGCTATTCAAGAGAGAGAAACACGACAGAAAATTACTTCATTTGCTCAGTAAGAGGTCTCCTGTTAATTCAGGCTCATCTCTGAAAGATAAATGGGTCATGAACCTTTCCTCCTAGGTGTTATCCGCGCTGGAACGGAGTGGTTTAGAGAAGGGTCTGAAGTTTGTTATTGCTCCTCGCAAAATACCGACTGCCGAAATTGTCGCCGTTGTTGAGGAGAGTATCTGTCAACTCAATGACGACCATGGGCATTTGGTAAGAGCAGAAGTAAGCAGCATACTCAGGCGTACTAAACCTCCTCCGAAAAACATCCAAAAGGATGTTTTCAATGCGCTTACGACTCTTAAAAAGGATCTGGACGGGCCCGTATTATCTGCTGACAAGGATAATTGTGTTGTGGTTATGGACAAACAGCAATATCACGACAAAGCTTTGTCTCTGCTTAATGACAAGAGTACATATGCTGTCCTAAACTCTGATCCTACCAGTAAAACTAACCAACCATACAGTTGGGTGGGATAATTCTAAAATTATCACCACGAATGGGCATTATCACCAGCGTCTTTGTTTGGAGGCTTGGCATATTAACTCCGCCCACGCTCCTTTAAATCGTGACGATGGCGGTTTGTGCCATCCTATTTACATCTACATCTACTTTAATTAAGTTGGTAAATTCTGTACAGATAACACACCAACCAACTCGCGCGCACAGTGAGAAGACGATATGAAGGCTTAAAATTATATTAAGAATGATTGTGATCAAGAAACGGGCATGGAATATTCTACAATAGTGCAAATAATCGTGAAAGATGAGCGCCGAGAAGCGATTGCGTGACGTTCGGTAAGTTGTGAGATGACGACCTGTTATCACTTAACAGACGAAAAAACAGTAAATTCTCAGTCTACATTTTGTACCCAGTCCGCAGTCTGCATTTTGTACCCGGTCTGCAGTATGCACTCTGCATTTTTTACTGACCGAATTGATATTAATGTTTTTGTTCGAGCGAGCCTGAAGTCCGGACCGAAATATTGGAGCTCAAAAAAAAAAAAATTAGCGAGACTATCTCGGCCGCAATGATTGATGTGTGGACTGTATGTTGAAGAGCTCCCGAGGACAAGCACAATGATAGCGAAATGATTACTTTATACCAACTGAAGACGAACGTAATATGGCTGCCCCTGATGCTCTTCCGCGTGGTCACAGCAAGTGTTGAAATGAACCCGCTACGGGTCCCCTAGGTGTGAACATTTCGGCTTCTCGATTCAAGTTGCATTTTAAGAAGTTCGGAAATTTGACTTGAGGCAGGAGCCCATTACTTAAGTAATGGGCTTCTGCCCCAAGCCCATTAGTTAAGTGTCTGGGGTGTCTGCTTGCTGGTTTCCTAAAGCCAGTAGTCCTGATGTCTTATTATACCGAGTCAGTAGATCTTTAACCTTTGACCAGCATCTAATTTCTCCTCACAATATCACCCCGGAATCACACATTCAGGTCACAAGAATGAAGGAGATGAATACCAACTAAAGAAGCCCTTGATTGTTTAACAAGTGTGGAGAACAACATAGAGAATATACATACTGATGTTAGGATTTAATGAGCGAAGGAACACAATACTCACGCTGGAGTGACGAGCTCAAGAGATAACTCTGGTGTTTTAGGCGAAAGAAGCCTACGAAAGCGGTCTGGGAAAAAAGAAAAATATATTCATATATACTTAAGGGACCATAGTTATCATCTAAGGGAGAGGGGGTGGGGGTTGGAGGATGTCGGTCGTGTCACGATAAAATTTACCAGATCCCCTCATAAGGCCCTGAAATATTCTTATGACTCTCCCCCCCCCCCCTCGTTGGTAGTAAATTGATGTTGGCAGTCAATTAAATACAGTCCCACTTTGCACTCTGTCGGTGACGACTGACCCCCCCACCCCCCTCCTTTACCTCCCTGGAAACAACGTCATCCTCCCCTAAATCCTTCACAACCCCCCCACGCCCAAAATTTGTTGACTGGTCCTTAAAAACTCATGCCTCTTTACTGTTGGCTTCTTTCCCTTCCCCCCCCCTTTTTTTTCTAACATATGAGTGACTTCATGATGTATCATTAGTTATTACTCTACCTCAGTTGTTTTGCGACCCCAGTGTATATCCTCCGTAACAAGCATTTCAGTACGGAAGGAGAACTTTTTATCATCCTGACCGCACGAAATGTGGCGGGACGAGAGTAAGAGGGTCGCAGGACGGGGGTGGGGTGGGGAGAGGATGGAAGGCTAGTATGCAAATCCTAACTTTTGAAAAATCTGTTTGACCACGAATGGCACTTCTGATTGATGCGGCGTGATGACATTGATAGACAGGTTTGACAAGTACCTATCAAATCCTCATGCAAAACAATGTAAACAATCAGAAAGATCAAAGTGGCGGAAGATGTGGAAGGTTTTAAGTCAGACTGGTTCTGTAAGCTGACGTAAGCTGTTTTTCAGAGTTACTTCTCCAGATAATTCAGCAATTCACTGTATACTCATTCGAGAATTTTTAGGCTTATGTACACATGCATATTCACATATCATTCATGTAGTATGGAGTAGGTCCTAAATACTGACCTGCCATTTGTTTATGTGCCTGACAAACCACAAGAAAATTTGAAGAAGAAGCCATCATATACCTTCCTAAGCCACTCTTAAGGTGATTGCACAGATTCTATTGACATAATCAGGGATAAGTGTTAAATTTCAAATTCTCCCTCCATTGCAGCTGTTGCTCGGCAGCAAAACTGCCTACACGAGTAATTTTCACCTCTTTATATGTCGCAAGGAACAAAGGATGAGCTGGGAATGGATGATCAAACTCGTTCACCAGCGAGCCCAGTTGAGCAATCTTTTCTGTTAAAGCCTCAGTTATCTAAAGAAAGGAAAACATTTTGTTTAGATTTTTTTTGTTGAAATCAGTTAACTAGAAAGGCAAAAATTCCCTTTTGTTGCAAAACTCAGGGATTGTAAAATTTTAAAACGACTCAGAATAAATCCTGGAAATTGAAGGTGGAATCCTTTGGCAACTATGTTGGCTGCTCTTATGAACAGATCAGGTGCTGACGGAATCTGACAGCTTTAAAATTTGACAAAATTTGTCCTTTGATTTTGTCGGGACAATTCTAGTTTTGTCAGCTTGTGCGGAAAGGCTTTAAGAGTAAAAATGGATAAAAACAAGGGATTGGGAAAACATGAAGAAATGCTGTCAGGGTGGGGGACGGGTAGCATGAGATGGACTGGCTTCCCATTTCAGGGGGCAGTAGCAATACTCTGGGTGTGGAAATTGGGAAAAGCTCTGACAGTTTAGTTCTGTAAGGTTGTGTTCTGATTTGTGTTTATCCTTAATACTATAAGTCATCATACTTATTACAAATTAGGTGTTTATCTGTGTGTACTCAGGCAATATAACAGTAAATTTAAGGCAAACTCTTGATATGATTTTACCACTCACTTCAAAGTAAATTTAGCATACATATCAGAGGCACCTGGCAAGCATCTGAGAAGCATATCAAGTAAAGTCATCCATTTGATTACATACTTTTCAATCTGTTCTGGAACCTCACATTGAGAAAAACTTGAAATAACTGAGATTCAAGACTGAATAAACCACAGGTTTTAAACTTAAGCATCCTAAAGAGCATTTGAATAATTATTTTATTACCTGACTCTCAACTTTAGAAGTGATCGCCTTGATCAGGTATTTTATCTCAAGTGTACTAATTTCAAGCTGTTCCTTCACATACTCCAGTCTATTCTCTTGCTCCTCCTGGGCTTTCTTCAGTTTAGATCTGAACAAAATATGATATGATATGATATAATATGAACTTAGAAAAACCAACAGTTAACTAAAATCACTATTTGTTAACCAAAATGAAAAAAAATTATCTGTCTCTTTCTTACCCTTGCTGAGATGCAGAATCCACTTTTTTCTTCAAAAGAACCTTTAATGTGTTTGCAATTTTCAATCCACTGACTGCATAAGATTCAAACTTGGTTTGAATGGCTGACTTAGAAATACACTCCTATAAAATCAAGCATGAAAAATTTCTATTGGGAAGTGAGAGTAATTAATTGACACAAACTCTAGACAAGCAAAGTTGTCTAACTTTAAATGAAAAAAGTACATGTTCATATACATCATGATTCTGTGGTAGCAATCTTTGATTAGCTCTTACCAATGAACTAACACACAACAGACCCAGGGGTTTCAATAGCCTTTTCCATAAGCAGCTGCCAGTGGTGTTCAAGGTGGCAGTTCCCTAACAAAGGGGTCAGAAGGCCCCTTTCCGAGCTAAACAGATGGCAGTTAAAGGTCTTTAAGGTGGTGGTAAACCACCTGTGACTAGCTTTTGGGAAAACCCCTGCAAAGCTATATGTAAAGCTATATTAGCAATTCTGTACTCCTTCAATAACAATGCCATTAAACTCCACATTGCAATCATCAAAATATTTTTGCCACTTTTTGGTTCATAGGGGGTCTGCCAACAGACAAATGGCTAACTGAAAACTATGCTGGATTATAAGCCTGAACAGCAGCTACATTACCTCAAATTTGCGTTCAAAGTTCTCAAACTCCAACTGTCGAGCAGGAAATCCTTCAACATGAATGGCACCACCTGAAAAACATTAAGGCAATGCTAGTTACTTGATTTAATATTACTTGTTGACAGTTTGTGTTTATGCTGTTTCCAGAGAATGTACATTTTGATCAGCCACATACCTCCTTGAGGCATTCCTTGGTGTTTCTGCATTCTGGTGTTTAATGTCTGGGTAAAACAGAAATATGAAAAGAAAGTGGGAAAATAAATTAATCAATGAAGAGGTGTGTCCTGTATCAAATGTCTCTTTGCATAGCAGTAACAAAAACTTGAAGACTTGTTCAAAGTTATTTGCAATTGGTCCTTATAAACCCTGATATAAAATATCCAGCAGCTTACCTCTTTAGCAGAGACAAAAAAAACTCTGTCTTCTGCTTGACCTTTGTCTATATACTTGAGCTCATCAACAAGGAAATCAGTACTCCTACTGAGATGTTGATTTTTCACCTTAAAGAAACAGGTAAAAAAATTTAAAAAATCGCACTTTGTTACCATCATCTGATAGTGGAGGAGGGGGGGAGAGAAAGGAGGTTGTTGTCCAGGGGGAGGGGGGGAGGAGGGATAAATGGTGTGATGTCCCACCCATCATCATACCTCAATCCTTCTCTTCTATATAAGCACCCCCTCCCCCCTCCACTATGAATCTATCAGTACTTTTTTTTCCAGCCACAATTTCCTAAGAAGAGAGCAACTGTGATGAAAGGCAACTCCAATGTTGTGTTTTGTTTCCATTTTTGACATGTTTGATTTCAAATTTAAATGGGTATCAAGGACAAATAATTGCTTACTTACCTGCTCCATCTTATCGGGTTCTAATGCAGATGCATCCCATCTGTTGTATAAAATGAAGATGTTTGGTCTCGAAAGAAGCTGACTCCTTTTGCTAAAAAATTTTTTCTCCTGCAAATGACAAGGGTACAAAATGAGAAACTACCCCACAAGTATGGGAAGGTTTAATGTATGAATGCTACCACACTGATTGGATAAATTTCTCCTGCAATAAGTCACATTTTAAAGCAACTGAAATTTTAAAAAAATTCAATCAAATTTAAAGTTTGTATGTGATGTATCTTAAATTTACACGTAGCACATGAATGGTCATGAACATACCGCAAACGTAAGTGTTGACTCAGCATTAGCAACCAGGACAAACACATCAGCATCCAAGCAGTACTTATCTATCCAGAGATCAAGATCAGGGCTCACATCTATACCAAGACTAAAATAACAGTTGTCTGTGACTATTTATATAGCATTTTTAGGCTTCTTCTTGGTGTAGAAGACACAGAACATGTCACAATAGAGCAATACCTCATGAACCTATTGTTTTCATTGTTTTCTTGTTCTTTTGTTTCTTTGTTCTTCTTTAATCTTCACACCCTAATATTAGTATGCATATTCTCTTTACTGATCTCTATACATTCCCTTAGGAGTAGACAAACACAATTTGCCTGACAGTCCAGAGCGTCTATAGTTGGTGATCATTTCTTTTATTCTTGGGATCTTAATGTGTAATTGAGGGGTGAAATTGTAAGGAGAATTTTAATTCTTGGGGCTCAAAAGGTTAATTATACAGTGCATTTCATCACATTTATTTTGCTTACCTATCCACCAAAACAACATCCTTTGATAAAATTTTACATCTGAAGTTAAAAAAAATACATTTTTACAAAAATGAAACCACCACAAGCGATAATAATGCACAGGTAAAACTCTCTTGTAATGATACAAATAACCCCCTGATCTAATGTGAAAACATTATCTAGAACACGTGAACTGTGTTTGGAAAGTTTTTGTATCTTTTAAAGACACAAGAGGCAGCCTATCCAAGAGCTTTTCAACACTACAAGTACATTTCCTTTGTTTATAAGACACTCATTGAAAAAACCAATGACACAGCTTTAGACTTTACTGTAGAGTATTGAACAATTACTGAAGGAAGTTGAGCATGATAACTTGAATTATAAATACTGAGTTCTAAGTTATCTGCTGAAACCGTAGAGGCAGATTACAAAGACACCATGCTTAATGGTTCATGATATCATGTAAAAACTGAATTTGGTAATTGTTTTAATTGCACATTTTTTAAAAACAATCTGGAAAAGAAGACACATTTCTATGGGTTTACAAAAGTTCAAGAACACTTCATGGGGTAAGGGCTTGGAAACTAGGCAGACTTTGAACTCCAAGTGACAAATGCAATGTCTGCCACAGATATTGGGTTATCTTGTCAACTTCTTCTGCTTTTGTATATTGATTGAATGCTCTTGACCAATCAGATATTCTATAATACATAAGTCTAATACATAATAACAGAATTTATTTGAAGCCAAAAAATATTGACTGACTTAACCTCTTTGAAATAACCCTGGGCAAGAACAATTCATGTACAGCAAAGGGCACAACATTCTACTTTTATAAAGTTTGCAAGGTTGAACAGTAAGTACACTTTGATTGACAGGACAACAGTTACCTGTGAGTACATGTGAATGATAAAATAATTACAAAACAAAATCAAACCTGGACTTTGGCCAGAACACTTGAACAAGACTGCTGGGATCAAGCTTTTCTTTGCACAAGGCATTAGCAAGTTCATCTGGTGACTGTTTCAATGACAAAAAGGAAAATGTGTAATTATCATGATTATTAACTATTCATTTTGACTTGTATAACACATATATCACATGGAGTATTATTTAATGTATTTCATAAGTATTTTTCGGCTTTAAGATAATTTAAGCATCAGTGATATTTTCTAAATTAAATGTCAAACCAAAATTAATTGTTAAAACCATATAAGCACCAGACTGGGTGACAGTTTGACAGAAAAAAAATTATTTTTTCTTAACCAAATACCTGTCAGTCTTGCAGTATGGGTATTTTGAAAAGGTGATACATCCATCCCAGATTAATACACCATCCTAATACTTATAAACACCAGGTTCACCAAACCATGTTTGAAATAAATGCACTGGTTGCTCAATCAAGAAAATGTGGTACATATAATTATTACAAAGGAGAAACTTACAATACTTTTTAAGAAGACATACCTTCACATTCTTTTTTTCAATACTTCCTGGAACCGAGATATATGGATCTGGTAAAACTGAACCATATACACTGTAAAAACAATTTATAGTATGGCTCATTCCCGTTGGTAAGATGTTATCTTGTAGCATGGCATTTATTGTGGTGCTCTTTCCATTGCTGGTTCGTCCAAAGAATGCCACCTTCATCTGATCCCTTGATATTATCTCTGAGATGCTTGAAACCTGAGCCAGAAAGCCTGACACCTGTGTGAGAGAAATGCAATAATCAGTACTGACTTAATAAGAATTGATTACATTAAAAAATTGAAAGTGACAGTGCAGGGTAGCTTTGAAGGAATAGCGAGATAAATTTTAAAAAAACATTGAAAACAACCAAAAGGTTGTATGATCTACACCAGTTTAACAATATCAATTCACGTCAATATCATGGAGCTTGAACGCGACATTCGACAATCTTACCCCGCTTGAGAATTTCTCGATGTCTCGTTCACTTTCATCAGCTATTCTGAAATCAGCTGCGAATTTGTTACAGTCTTCAAGATACTTCCTGAGGTCTATGAATATATCTGCTATATTCTCCTTCGCTTCTTCGAAATTGTACTGAGGGTACTCTGTATCCACTCCGCCATCTTGTAAAGATTTAGCTCGCTTAGACTGACACGATGAATTCGTCATTTTGACCAGAAATTGTCTTGAACAGTCTGCAGGAACAAGGAGGTCCATCCATTACGCATGCGCTTTCGGCCTTGATTTTTAGCTCTTATCGGAGTTGAGCACGCCACCCAAACAATCAAGCGGTATTCTTGTGAGTAAACACCAAAGCGAGGCTACCGGGTCAACATCGATCAGATTTGTGTGAGAAAGTGAGGAAAACTTATGGAGTGTTCCACAAATCTTCCACAAGCGGCCTTTTTTTTCCGCTGAGGAGAAAGTGCAGTTGATAAGTGGTAATTGCCCACGGCATATTACTAAAGAAAGACTCAAAGAATGGTTGTCATTCCGCAAAGGGACGGCTAAAGATGGTAGTGCACGGTCTGAAGCAACGAAGGCTGAGTTATCTCAAAGGTACACAGATTGCAATATTTTTTGTCCCTTATAATTATTGCCATTGCTTGAAGGGAAAATCGAAGCATAAGTTCTATATCGATTTGTTTTACCTGCTGCAGGGTCATCAGTTATATAAAAAATGGTTGGGAGAATAATTTTACGGAGAAGTGGCAACACTTGGCGGCAAGTAAACCACTGGAGCAAACGGCTACCGTCAATTGTGATTTCCCTGGATCTGCACAATGGGTTTCGCTGGTTGACGCGAAGGACGATGTCCCTTCATTTAATATTCAGAATATCGTGTCTTACTTTATTGAAAGAAAAGCTAAAGACAATGAATCCAATAAATCGATTAATAATTCCAGCTCCTTTCTGGCACTTCTTTCTTCTTCAAGTTGATTCTCCAGCTCTTGTATTTTTTTGTTCAGTTCGCGCTCCTTAGTTTGCCATTTCTCAAGTAAACATGAGATTTCGTCATTCTTTAACTGAAGTTGATGTTCCCAGTTTTCATCTACAATTTGAAATAAACCTTCACTTTCGAGATGTTCAGTTTCCATAACATCTGAAACAGATTTAAAATCGGTGTTTTCAATGTTTATCGGTTCGGGGGCTGAATGCTGCTGCGATTTCTCAATTTTTGTTTTCTTTGTGCTCAACGTTGCTCGATCAGCTGGCTCTTTCCTCTTTGGTTTTTCAACAGTAAATATAGACTTTGTCGGTACGGAATCTGGCTTCAAGCGAATTCATTGTCCTCCCATTGGTTTTATGAAGCAATTAGCTTCAAATGCTAACTACAGACATAAGAGTTTTTGTTTACCGGAGTGTTCTCTCTACGCAGTTTCACGAACCATTGTGCCAGCAAATTCTTGTTTGACAGCGGCAGCGAATGCCATGATTAGTCCTTGCATTCCGCTTTGGAACTTCGGTTTTGACACCCAAAAGCTATGCAATGTTTCACCATAGATAAAGAAACTAAAAACTCGAGAAAATATTATGTAAATACCAAGCTACTACTAATTTCCCTCTCTGCTTCCTTGTACTTTAGAGCGAGCTAGACCCGAGACCGCCTCGTTTTGGCGTAAGCTCATCCGGAGACCGCTGATTTCGCGTGCTCAACTCTGATAAGAGCTATAGATAGACTGGGAATAAAATGTAGACAATCCGCATCCCGACGTTTCTACAACATGATTGTGGGATGAAGAAAAGACCGAAATACGGGTGGTCAGCGGGTAAACAAAATAGTTCATATAGAGGCATATCAGTTATAGTTGCGGAAAACAATAGTGTTGTAAAGCCGAAATGTTAACAGTATACTTCGCTAAATAAAATGTTAAGCAGTTTTTCAAAAGTGTTGATGGCACATATATCTTTTACTGATGTAATAAATAATGGAGGCATCGGAAAAGGCATCGGTGGCATCTGGAAAGGCACCAAGAAGAATTATATTTACGTTTTGTAACTTTGTGCGTGACGAAAAAAGGTAACGGTAATTACCGTTTTTATACTTGACGTTAAAGTCGTCTCGAGACGGCTTTAACGTCTTAGACAACTTTAACGTCTCTAGCACACTGTGAAAAGTCCTTATAAATATTCATTTATGCAAATTAGCTCGTTTCAGTCTTCCATTGTTGTTATTTGACGCGCGGCCGAATTTCCTTTTCGCTGCGTGGCTTGCGAGTCATTCATGCGCGAAGAGACTGGAAGCGAAATGGAGCCTTATAACCATGCGCAGTTGTTTCCAATCGATTCAGCGTGGCTGTTTTCGTGTAAAAAGTTCCTTCGAATGTTGTTCGCGGTTTGTTTTAGATTTTTTAAGCTTTCGTCAAATTTTCAGCTGAAGCTAGATCGAAAGATTGTAAACGGTAAAATTATCTGTGTTTTAACGACCTTGCCGGTCCATGCCGGTTAGGTTTCGAGCTTTTACATTGCTTTTGGACTTCTCTGGAGGAAAGTAAGTGGTTTCTTTACTTTGTGCACACGCGTGAACATAGTTTAATTTCACGAAAAAGGTTGGTGGTTTAAGAGTGTTCCGTCCAAGATGGACGTCAAGTGTCACAAGGAAAAGTTGGCTTCGTTTTGTCAGCGATGTGGGAACTTTTTTAATACAAATCCAGCAACAAGTAGACATAAACCAAAGCTTGCTGTAACTTTTTCTAAGGAGCTCCAAGCAGTTGATGGGTTAGATGTTAGCAACGACAGTGAAGAAATGCATCCACCGTCTCTGTGTCGATGCTGTATTTTAAAGCTTGAACGTTTCAAGAAATCGAGAAACAGAAACGATCGTCAATTAAAGTTTCCAGGTGACAGAGGTAAATGTTGTGTGTTTTTGACTCATGATTCCTATGTGAAAGAGGGAAGTTGCCCAATTTGCTGTTTTAATTTAAGACAAAGCCCAAGAAAAAAGAGGCCCCATGAACCTGACAACAGCCCCTCTGCAAGTGGAAATGCCAGTGAGAATTCAGAGGGAGCTGCAGCTGAGGGTAAAAAGAAACCTCCTTTTGTTAGACAGGTCTTTACCAGTTCAGCTGAAAGTTCAACATCAGGAATGGCAAGCAGCACCAGCACTAGTGAAACCCCTATGACAAAAATTTTCACCAAACAGGAACCTTCCACTGCAGCTGGTCCATTTGAAGGTGATACTTTTGAACTCACTGGCATTCCCCTTGACAGATTTTTTGAACAGCAGTTTGCTGAAATATTTCAATGCAATATCTGCATGGATATTCCTACTGATGCTGTAATACTTAGTAACTGTCATCATGTATATTGTGAACATTGTATTCAGCGCTGGCTAGCATGCAATGGTGTTTGCCCTTCGTGTCGTAACCTTGTAGAGCTTGACGATGTTTTCCCTCCGCGTCAGCAGATGTTGACCATATTTGATATGCTGACATTACATTGCAAGTATTCTGAAAATGGCTGTGAGGAAAAACTTACTGTTAATGAAATTGCTGAGCACGAGAAAAGTTGTAGATTTTCAAAAAGGAAACTAAAGAGGGGGGCCTACAATAAGACAAAACTATTTGATATTTCACGACAATATTCAAAGCGCGGTAGACTAAGAAACAACTCCCACAACGAGGATGCTGAGGATGTTTTGTTTTCAATGTTGACCACGACACTACATGACAAAGGCAAAACAGAATGGGCAAAAAAGGTTGAGTATTTGTGGACCGAGCAGACTGATAATGATTTAACAGTTGATGAATGTCTGGCAAATCGAGTTAACATGCTGCAGACAAAGAATCAATACAAGAAACAGTATGACTTTTTAAATAACAAAGGACAATTCTTTTTCAAGCCCCTGTACTCATTAGACAAAGCTGAAGACACTTACCTTCCTTCGTACGTAAATTACAAAATTAAAGACAACATGGACAATATCATTTTCAATCATAGCGCATGTAAATCTGAACCCATCAATTTGATGGTTGACTTTAGAGAGGCACTCCCACAGTTTCCTGTACCTAATGTTGTTGGTGTTCGATGGAGTTATCGAAATGCCCTTGCTAAATCTTTACAAGAGTTAGGTAGTGAAATTGATAAGGGCTTGGATAATTGTGGCATTACAGGCAATCCAACACTTCAAGTTCTTATAAAAGATGGTGGTGATGGTCTTGGTGATGTTTCCATGTACAAAGAGAAAGGAGACAGATATTTAGAAGACAAGGCTTATAGATATTCATTTTGCGTTCTGAAAATCACAGTAGACAGAGAAAATGAAAGAGTAGTTATTTGGGAAGAGGATACCCCAGGCTCTGTACGTACAAATAAGACTCTAATTGAGGCAGTGTGTGACGAAAACCAGACAGCTGCTATGGTTGCATGTGTTGTACCAGTAGAAAGGGAGCGTGAGCAAATTGCAAATAATTTAATTAGTGTGGAAACTGGAACTTTGTGGAGGAATTTTAAAGTTGAATTCATAAATTCTATGGAAGATGAAAAATGGGCACGCGCTGATGGTGGACTGCAGGGGGCTGGATCCAGATTTATGTGTGACTTGTGCTGTGCGACACAAGATTCAGCAAAAAGTGATCTTGGAACATTTAAAACCTGTCGCACCCTTGAAGAGACCAAACAAATTGCTGATCTTCTTCATTTTAATCCTAACAAACTTACTCAGTCACAACTTTCTGCTGTAGCAAAGGGGGTTAAAACACACCCAGTACTAAATATTGAACATGCGGAGTATAAAGTGGATGCCACACATGCAAGAATTAATTTGGGAAAGTTCTGCTATAAGCTTTTAATTAGGGAAATAGCAGGTGTCACTCAATGGAATGAAACTTCTGACATTAAACATCATATTGAGCAAGCAACAAACCAGCTCAATATTCATCTCAAAAAAACCATTGGAATCAATCCTTGCCTAATGTTGCCAGGCAACTATGCCAGAATTTTGTTTTCCCAGAAAAATGAGAGCCACATCCTTCACCTTCTAAAATCTGAGGAAAAAAGAGAAAAATTTGCCAAATTATTAACACTTGTAAGAGTTATGCACAAGATATTTAGTTCCAGCAAACCAAAGGAAGAATTCCCTGAGGAGTGGTCACAGTACAAAAGCAGAGCAGTTGAATTTGGGAAGCACCTAATTGCAAGTTACCCATATGCAAGGTGGAGCAATTATGTCCACAAGACCATTGAGCATGTGCAGGAGGTGATAGAAAGCCATGGAACACTGGGAGGATTTTCTGGAGAAGGAAATGAAGCAGGAAATAAAATCTTTCGACACCTTCGCAAAAATCATTCAAGAAAAATAGGAACTTTTGAAAGTGTTTCTGATGTGCTCAAAATGCATTGGCTTTATTGCAGCTTTAAGCTAAAAACACTCAGTGAAGTTGCAAGAAGAAAATACAAATGCAGTATATGTAAGCAAAATGGCCATAATTGCAACACTTGCCCATCTGCTCCAAAATAGTCATCGATATGTACAAAATTTTTGAATTATTTGTATACCCAAAGTATTTATACAGCAGCAATTGTTGCAGTTATTTATACTTGCTTACAAACTATTAATCATTCTCTGCTTTATTTATATACTTATCTGACTATTTATTCATTTATTTATTTACTTATTGAAATACAAAAGTCTTTTGTTTATTTCTTAGTGACTTTTTTACATTTGTTGCAAATAAATTTTCCCTTGGGCATCACTGCTAAGCCAGCACAAAACTGATGAATCCACATTTTACAGGCACCCTCACATTTTACCCATGGCACTGGAATAATAAGGTCAGCTTGATTAATTGTGCACTTGTCACCAAGGTCACAGTTATCAGCTTGAGGTATAGTTTTTGTAAACAACAGAATTTCTTTTTTAGTCCCCCCACAAATTAAAAAAGTTGAACTGTCTAACAGGAACATACTGTGACCAGCAGTGGCATGTTCAGGTTTTGCAGTCTTGCTGAGGTAGACCTGCTTGTCAACATCAAGTACAAACAAACATGAACTTTGATTTGGTTTAGTAAAAATTGTTCTAGCATTAGCTTGATAGCCACCAAAAATATGGATGATATTATCACAAATTGTAGCAGCCTGCGAGGACAAATATTGTGGTGCAACCATGGGAAATTGTACAGAAGAGGACAAAATTGTATTTGTGGCAAAGTTAAATTCTACTGCTGTAACTTCATGAATACTGCAATACTCAACTGCATGGTCATCAGCCAGTTGAGTACCCCCGGCAATGTAAAGAGTGCTTGTTGCTGACCGAAACACTGCAGCATGATAAGCTCTTGGAGGGATTTCCTCAGACAAGCATGTCCAAGAATTCTCCATAATGTTGAAGGCATATAGCCTTCCATCCATACATGATTGCCTAAAGATATTGTCCACACCCTCAAGGCGGTTTTCTAAGGTGACCCCACCAAACAGAATGGCTCTTTTACTTGAAATTTTTAGTAAAACTATGCCCTGTTCTTGGGGAAGGAACTGTTCCCATTTGAAAAGCTGAACCTTCAGTTGAAGGTGTTTTATTCCCAGTTAAAGCAGTAAAGTCTATTTCAAAATTCAAAGACTCGGGCATCTTTTTAGAACCACTTGCTGTCCTTTTATTTTGCTTGTCTTTAGCAGTAATATTTATTTTCATCAGCTCATTCGTACATGTCATGGTTCTCGTATCTATCCCTCCCCACAAAAGCAAAACATACTCCTCAGGATCAGGCGGTAACTTTGACCGTGCGTTGATGAGCGTACTCCCTTGCAAGGGAAACAAAGATGATCCTCTCAATTTATCGGGTCCAAACACATTGCAAGAATTAATTTCAACATCACTACTGGATAAAATGAATTCCATTAGAGTAAGGGAATTCCCTAACTCCCATGTGGACGGCTCATTGTATCTAGCTCCTCCAAGAAACAATATCCCCACATGTTTCTCTTCGGATTCCTTCGGACTTTTTTCCCATAAAATACACGAACAGTGTCCTTCGGGTAAGAAAAATTGTTCCTGACGGGCATTCAGTAAGTGCTTTTTCCGACTAACTTTTCTGTTATCCGCCGAATACTCGAGTAAAGAAATAAATTTGAAATCTTCTAAGTCAAAACTCGACCTTCCCTCACAAGCGACTAAATACAGGAATGGCTCCGACCTGTGATTGGATGATAAAAATAGTAAAAGTTAATAAGTTACATCTTAACTCCTTGCTCGTGAGTATTGTTTACCGCGTGTCTCGAAGCGGAACAATGAACTATCAATGCGAGTGAAAATACCGATGTGTCAAACAAGAAATGGTTACTTACGTAGCGAAGGGAAGGCAGCCTTTCTTTTTCAGCGAGGTCGTTCAGCGATATTCCAGTGATGAAAAAGTCATCTGCTGACTAAACTCATTTAGTCAGTTCAGGCGGACGATCAGAGACTGGAGCCATTCCTGTATCTCACCGCTGACAGGAATAGCTCCGACTGTTTATTAATTTTTTTTCAATAATTTTTATATAATTTTTAGACAATTTAAAAAAAAAAAATTTTTTAATTTAAAACTAAACTAGTGAGTAGCGCTGTGCGAACAGTAGTTGTAAAACTTCTTTATTCTCTGACGCGTTTCGTCTAACTGTCGTAAACTTCTTCAGGGAGTTTTACAAGTCAACACCAAACGCCTAAGCCATTGTTAGCGGCCATTGCGTGGGCCAATGACCATAAGGGCTTGGCTGGACCTACGAGCAGGAATAGGCAAAGCTGTGAAAAATTTGAAAATTTCTTCTGAAAATTTTTTTAGGCGAGGTGAGAAATATTTTTGGGAGCTACGGTTTTAGCTAAAAAATTTTCAAATTTTAAAAATTGAAGCGATTTTTTACAGACGATGCCTGGAAAGTAGTTGGCAAATTAGGTTAGGATGGCTCGTGTACTTTACAGAAAATGTGGTTTATGTTCTACTCATTCTTTCTTAAATTTAAGTGGTATAAATACCTTGTCTAAAACAGTAGTGTGATACAATAGCAAACGAGATATACACGTTCCAATACAGCGTCATGTGATGAACAGCCTTCATTAATTTTAGAACAAGTTTTATAAAATCATTTCATGCTTTCTTGTTATGGCCGAAAACTTTTTGAAGATTGGTTGTACCATCATTGCAAACAGTCAAGGTACTTCAACATGATTCAGTGCGAGAGCTACTGCAACTGGCTTGACTGGTAAGACGTTTTTTTGGTTTGGTTTGTTTTTAGGTCTAGTGGAGTTGTTAGAAATTACCAAGCAAAATTAATCCGCGACTTTCTTCCTTTAGGTGTTGTGCAAAAAAAGATGAAGAGCCCGATGAATGGATTTCTCCTTCATGTGAACAATAGCCTAGAAAATCAGTTTTCCACGAAAAAAAAACTCCCTCGATTGCGGCCAAGCCTTATTTCTCCAGCAGAGCATGCTGTAAAGTAAAGACATTGGTCGCAGCGTCACGCAACATTGCGTGATTTTCCAAACGTGACATGCAGTTGCTGCATTATTTTAAAACTTGGAAACTACATGGCCCTGTAGTAATAAAAGAGGGCTTCATTTGTTGTAGATTACAATATAAGAAGAACCTAAGAAATCGCTCTTGATCAGTTTTTATCTCGGTGTATAAATTATATAGCCAGGGCGAAAAAAAATTAATGTACGCATGAGTTGGAGCCATTCCTGTCTGCGGTGAAATACACGAATGGCTCCAGTCTCTGGTCGTCCGCTTAAACTGACTAAATGAGTTTTTTCAGCGGAACTTGTCAGCGGATGACTTTTTCATCGCCGGAATATCACTGAACGACCTCGCTGAACAAGATAGACTCTGCCTTCTCTTCGTTATGTAAGTAGCCATTTCTTGTTTGACACATCAGTGTTTTTACATTGGTATCTCATTGTTCCGCTTCGAGACACGCAGTTAACGAGTTAAGATATAACTTATTAACTTTTACTATTTTTATCATCCAATCACAGGTCGGAGCCATTCCTGTATTTAGTCGGGTCAGCATTAGATTCCATCCACCAAAACCACCTTGGTCGAGAGGGACTGAGATGGAATGATGGAAAAAAATTACGAAGCTACGACAACATGCCGACTTATCCCGATGACCCAAGTGTATTATTTGTTTGGGAAATTGCGTCAAAACTTTTTACTAAAGAAATGGTAAGTATTAATTTATTGTTCGATTGTAGTATTATAAAACATTTTACGCAATTTTATGCAGATATTTCACGTATTTAAAAGGTGCTTAGATGTTACGTAGTTTTGGTGGATGTCATTAGGTAACATCCACCAAAACTTTGAAAACTTTGACCAAAACCATCAACAATATATTTTTTAAATTTTATCTATAGCCATTGTTAGATGTTCAGGGAGACAAAAGATTTATACCACTAATTAGCAGTTAGTGCTCTGGCTAATTATTTTTTATGGTGCACAATTGCTGACCGACCAAACGTTCATAATGATTATCATAACTCTTAACACATAGAATAAAGTGGTTTTGGTGGATGTTTCTCTCCATCCACCAAAACCACCACAGAAATTTCTGCTACTTGCTTACAGAAGACTGATGTGACCTGCTATTTGGAGTACATAACCACAATCTATTTCTTTGTATGTAGAGATATTTTGGAAAGTTATTGAGTCAGCACCTTTTATTATTGAAACCATAATCATAACATGGTGCATAATATAGAATACAAAAGGTTCTGGTGTGGTAATCATGTAATCTTGAAACAGGAGAGTTTTTAACTGACTTAAACTGATTTAAACAAACATTTGCAACAAAATTCCAGGTCCAGAAATTTCTTCCACTATTTCCGCCAAAATCATAACCTTTAAGTACAACAAATCAGCACATTAGTAATTGTTATCAGGGGTCTGAAAATCCTATAAATCTTTCACACTTATTTCAAGTAACCTTTAATTTCACATGGATGAATAAGTATACACTCAACATGCAGAATGTCTTACAGTTTACAAACTATTTCCCTTTTTATGGATAGACAGTGAAAGGCCTTTGCCACATTGGTGAATCAAACCATTGTATACCATGCATTTTGTGATAATTGTTTGTTTTTGCTCACAATACCCAGAAAAATGGAGGGGATAAATTTAAATAGCAAATTCTATGGTTAAAATTAAATAACATTGGAAGATCAAATTAACTTTGTACTGTTTAAAATTCAGTTTTGGTTTCTTGCTTATTCCAGCCTCTTGATATTCAAAAGCATTCCTTGTCATTTTTGTGTTCTTCTGTGTACATAACTTGAAAAATAAACACAGAGAAAGGAAACCACAAAGGATTAAACTTGAAGCTAAAGCAAAGTTTAAGTTGAGCCATAGCTGATCCAAATACTGAGCACTTTGTATTGTAACCCATTTAGCAGTAAAGTTTATCTATATGTCTGCCAGCTTGTCACAAGTCTTACCCCTCTCCTTCAAAAGTCTCTATAAATAAATTTTTCTTTGTGGTCCCTAATTGATGATTAGTATATTACAGCTCCTCAATTTTCCTCTCTCAAGTCAAGGTTACTCTAAATTTAACAAAGTAATGGACTTGATAAAACTCAAACTATAACTCAGCTGGCTGCTACTTGCAACCTTAATTTCTAGATATCAGTATACAATAATCAATATGTTATAAATAAGAACCCTAATGCTTAATTTTGCAGTGATCACCTTCCTCCTTTTCATTTGCAGACCAGACTGGAACCTCTATAGGTGTGTTTGCTTGTTTTGAGTGGGGATGGAAGAAAAGGAGTCATGCCGCATATCTGATTTATCAAATCGCATTTGTTCTGTTTATACATGAGTAGAACTACCTTGTTCTCTGAAAAAAATAAAATTTTTCGCATTTTTATCTGTGCTTCGCAGTCAAACTTCCTTGTGTCTTGGACAAGAAATCTTATTTTCTTGAAAACAAAATCTTTGTTTCCAGCCTTCTGTAATAGGTGAATATAACAGTGTAAGATGAGTGACAGTGTATTTCTCAAGTTATTTTTTGGAATGTGACAAAACGGAAGTGTCATAGCGTGATAAGGAGCAAACATATGATTGCTTGATAGAATGCAAAAAATGCAGAATTGCATATATTTTCTCCTTTGTCAGCAGCATATGTTAGTGAAAAGTTCTTACAATTGTTAACTTCTAAACCATCTTCAATTTAGCCAAGATTGAACTGTTATCACGTTTGTCATAAAAGTATTCTGAGATCAATGTCATATGACCCATTCATGTATTTGACCTTTCAAATTAGCAAGCCATAGTTGACAGAAACACAAAGGTTGAGGATAAAAAGAAATTATTATATACAGTACTTTCTTCTGTATCTTTTCGTTTCCTTTTCTCTCCAGCTGTTCAATCTATGCCGTGCTGGCAATTGAACACTTTCCTTCCCAAAATTAGGAAAGGCACACCAGTAAAAAACGAATTTTTGCTCCTTAAATATCTCATGCATCTTCCCCCAGTATTTTGTGACTTCTGTCCGAGGAAGGAGGTGTAAGCATTAAATTAACCCGAATGATTCCACGATTGTGGTATCATCCAAGCCATGCCAGAGGACTTGAACTAGACAAACTAGTGAGAATGCACAATAGCGATAGCAAAGTTTTGTAATGCTAAGGAGCTATATCAAATATATATAAATATATGTTCCCGAAACCTTTGACAGCTTTAAAGAAAGAAAACTTCGTCGTCAATCCTGTTTCAAATTCCGCAATAAGTTTAAGCGCCTCATCAACAGAATTTACGTATCCTAAATTATCTGCATGTCTACCATCAATGGTTCGCGACTTAAAATTCTCGCTATGCTGTTTCTGTTTGTTCCTCAAGAATCATGGGATTTACAGCTTTTGATGTTCGGCTACATCACTTGCGGATTTCCGAGAATCTTCGGTTATGTTTTGCAAGTCATTAAATATTCCATCTCAGTCCCTCTCGACCGAGGTGGTTTTGGTGGATGGAATCTAATGCTGACCATTTGTAGCGTTGCAGTTGTGTCTTCCGTTGTAGTTATGTCCTCACACCTAATAACCATTATAATAAAGTTCGGATATAACGCGCGCTGTCATTGGTTGAAAGAGCGTGCTCTATGAGAGCATAGAGCATAGAACTGAGCTAAAGCTGTCACGCCATCTGCCAAATTGTACCATGTTCGACCTTTTCCGGGACTTCTTTTTAGCTTTTTTCCGATAATTGAAAGTGGAATTTCGGAACAAGCGAGCCGGCAAGTAGTAACAGAAGAACCAAAGAAAGGTTTGTAAACATACCAGGCGCCGTTATTTACGTTATTAAAACGTGGGCAGATACGAAAATCCTCAAAGGAAAAACAAAATAGACATTCCGAGTTTTAAAGATTTTCACGCTCAGTTAGATTGCATGCTTACGTACGGTAATGAAAATCAAACACAGCCAACACTCGTATAGTATATAAAGTTCAGAGTTCAAAAACAAAACAGAACAAAACAGAAATGATGAAAAATATAACCAAACTGGCATAATTGTTAAAATTCATACTAATCATGACGGTGTCTGAGCAAATATGATCATGCTGAAGTCCATCGCGGCTCACTTATCATGCCGATCTCCGGTCATCACAGTAAAGCAAGCCTCAGAAACTACATCGGCCGCCCTTCGAGTGAAAAAATAAGAGCTCGCTCTGATATCCTTTCCAATGTGTTGAGTGGAAAGCCACTTCAGTCACTGCAGCCGAGTTTTGCGGCGCTGTCATCCCGAGCGATCTTCATGTTCCGGTGAATTCGGCTGTCGTTCATTTAAAAAACACTCGCCTTGAACAGTTTGTTTTCTACCTTGTCATGTGAAAAAACCCGCGTGTTTTTATGAGCCATAATTCGGCTGAAGTTCACTTAACATTTCACTTCAAGATTCTGAATTAAAAACTTCAGGCAAAAGTGTTACATTCGACCTGCCGAATTATTTTAGTTTGTAAACTATCGCAGAGTGTGAACTTTGATGGTTTTTGAACTTTGATGGTTTGACACTTTTGACAGCTTTTGTCTTGTACAGCCAATCAGATTATTTGAACCATTCTAACAGGGATTCTGATTGGCTTATTGTAGCGTGCTCTATGAGAGTATAGAGCATGCTGACGACACTGTTCTTCGCTTTGGAAATAAAGTTTGTTTTGAAAATTGAAAGTAATACATGGGGAATTTAACGGATTCTTTATTATAAAACAAATAGAGAAGCCTTGACTGTGCTCTGTTCTGTTATAAAGCACTTAGGAAGCGGCTAGAGCACTCAAGAAGTGGGAAGAAACACTCGACTACGTCTCGTGTTTCTCCCTACACTTCTTTCGTGCTCTAGCCGCTTCCTGCGTGCTTTATAACAGAACAGAGCACAGTCAAGGCTTCTCTATTTGTTAAATAGAATGCGGTTTTATTTCTTCCAATCAAAGTGCGTTGTGAACGTGTCTTCTGCGTGTCACTTCCCAACTAGGGAAGGGATGCAATGCAAAATTGTGAGACTATCGTTAAGTTTTCCGCGCTCGAAGGTTGAGAATTTCATGGGCTATTCTTGTTTCATGGGCTTATCCTTGATGCGTTTTGGGACACTTCGGATTGTTAAAAGATTAATATTCTTGTTGCGTTTTTAAGCGCGAAGTATCAGTGAAATTTTCTTCGATACGTTGGAAAGGTTAGGAAGACGAGAATTTGACATTGCCTCGTAGCTTCCCTTATTGGTTTGGAGTGCGCTGCGGTGATCGAAGTTGTGCTTTTTTGTCAGAACTACTAAAGGAAGGTAAGGTTTCGGTTGCATTTTATGCTAGTATTTTGTTAAATTCAAATATTACAACCATTCTTCAAAGATCACGTTCAAGTTTTGGGCTTAATACTGTAGATTTCATGTGACAGCATGGCGAAGCGTGCGAGTAACTACTAACTTGGATTCATTGAATCCTTCAGTGTCGAGGGCTGATTTTTATATTTTGCGTGGAACATGTAAAACTAGATGTTACATAATTGAAAAACAGGGCAGATCTCGGTGTTTCAATGCCCAAAAATGTGTGATTTTCTCCATCTCATTGTGCCTACAATGATGGCTATTATGGATACAGTGGAAGACATGTATTCATTGTAAATGTATGGGACTACGCAAAAATTCAACCTCTGGTATGGTTGATGTCAAATATCACATATCCTGGGAGGTTAACTCACAAACTGCTAACTCGTATGATGAAGATCTGGTCTCTGTCATAAAGGATAGGGTGCTGTCTCCCAATGCTCTCCAACAAGTAACAGTTGGGTTACAATATATTAAATCGTTCTCTTTGCTCACCCAGAAGGGACAGAATTGCAGCAAAATTACTCTTCACTTAATAATTAGTGCTTTGCTATTTAAATCAGTGGCTGACATATATCACTTTCTTTATTTTGATCAATTTAGAGTAAAGTCCCCTGTACCAAATTATAAGGAATATGATAACAATATGTATGTTATATGTTACCACATTATCCATACTTTTTCAGCTATGTTTCACAAACATTAAAATGAAATAAACACTAATTCATGCAGAAATGAATACTTAATTCAATACAGACTATTGCCTACTATTAGCAATTATTGCTCCTACATGTGTTAGCAAGAACTTGGTCTTGTTGGCATTCATTGTGAGCATTTGGCGATCTGTATATTAGTGGAGAAACTCTCTGCAACTATCTTTGCTAAGAAAATACCAATCCTTTCACCCTTACTAAATATCATTCATACAGGCATGGATGAGAACCAGCAGCAAAGCAAAGAAAACAAAAGTGCTGATGAGGTGGTAAGCTCTATTCTAAACATTTTCTTGGCGAATTATGCACTAGTTATAAAAAGGTATATGTTGTGCTTAATTTTTGTCCTTGGTATAAACATCATTTTCCTTTGGTTTTGTTAATGATATGAATGAAAAATGCATTTTGTGTAGAGAAAGATAAAATTTAGCTCCTAGCCTAAGTTATGATGAGATGATGTGTCACTATCAATTTGGCCTCTATTAAAAGTAAAAGAATTAAACTAAGGATAAAACTAAACCACAGCATACCTATACTAAACCCTCAGCCTATTTGTATCAATATTACTATTTTTTCTGGTGTTCACCCAATAGATTCAATCCACTCACAGACAAATATGGCACCTGTGCATTTTACTATTACTCTTAGGCTAAGGCACTCGTAGAAAGTAATATTTCACAAAACAACAACATTATGTATGCAAGGTTTAAATTTTTCAGACCTTTACTGCTTGTTTTTATGATTGGTTCCAGTATTTTCTTGCACAAAGAGTTCTGGTTGAATGTACCAGTCACCATTTTTTTTGGTATGGTGGTTTACAGTAATTGTTGTATGAAGTAACCTTCACCAATATTAATTTTGTGAACTTGTCACTGACAAAGAGCTAGTTCATGATTAGACATTGATCGTTTCATTAATTGCCATGCTCTACATTTATCATTGAAGTACTGATTAGCTCCTTTGCCATCAGTAATTGCATTAAAGATACTGTGTTAGAAATCACAGCACTGTACCCCAAAATCTAATGTCGTCCTCAGCACAATCTCATTTTTTGAGCAAGGCAAAAGTAAAAATCAAACAAGACCACACAGACATCATCACAGAGACAACATTGCTATGTATAATGTTTATATAGTTAGTTACATAAAAGGTATTCTATTCATTAATTCAGTGTCAATACTCACCCTCGTAGCAGCTATAATTTTTAGCCAACTTGGGAAATAGTGGCCTAAAATGGACCCTTTTGGACATCTGAACTTTTAAATTTCCAGGGGAAGGTTCCCCAGACTTTGCCATCCAAGTGGGAATAAATGGCTGTCACACTGTCATTTTGGTCCCTCCCAGCTGCTCAAACGTTGTCCCTCCTTTCCACAATCTTACCAAAGCCCCCATATGTGTAGTAATAAAAACATTGAAGTGAAGTGTGCTATCTCAGCAAGAGGTGATAATCATGCACACTTTAAAGTGAGTCATCATAGCAGATGTTTGGTGAGGTATTGCATTCTGTGCTCAAAATCTAGTTCATGTAGACCTGGGAAAAAAGAATGGGGTGTAGCAGCCATTCATGTTGTTTAATTGCTCTAAGCTCTAATTCGATACTACTGTTCATTTGGCTATCTTTCTTGCCAATACTGTTTCGTTATTTGGGTTTTCTTGAAGACACTTCCCATTGAGAAGAAGCATTATATGTGTTTACAAATTAGAAGTAAAGAAAAGTGAAAAAAAAATAGGAGAGTGACAGGATGGTATCAAAGACAGTGGTACAATTTTTTTTTGCAGGGGGGTCATTTTTTTATTTTTGAATCAGAGTTTTAGCCTAAGTATGTCTAAGTTTCTACACTTGTTGTTTAGTCTTGTGACTTCTTGCTTTAAGAAGTGAGGTAAAATTGTTTGAATTTGTTTTTTTCATTACAGCCACTTGAGTCTGTAAATGGAAAGAAAACACTGAAAAATGACGGTAGGGAATACATTGCTTGCACTATAAAGTATTGAAAGTAATTTGCAACTCTCCATATTTGTTATTTGTAATTGATATGCTTTGCACAGGTGTTGTGGGGTTAGTGGAGAAGTTAACTGTATTTCAAAAATTAAATCACTTTAAATTGCAGTGAAAGCTATTACTTTTATAGTTATAAAAGTATCAAAGGTAACTTCTCTGAGAACCTTCTCCAGTGTCTGTGATATAGAAGTGTCCACTAAATATAGGTTCATTTATTAAGAAATGTGGGAAGAATAGTATGCAACTGAAAATACAAGTAAGGACTGGAAAAGAATATTTGTTCCTTGCTAGTAATCTCAGAACAGCTGTGTGGAGCTGGAAATTAACAGTGCTGGAATACAACAGTAAATCCTGCTGATAAACTGAGAACAGCTGTGTGGGGCTGGAAATTAACAGTGCTGGAATACAATAGTTAACTCCTGCTGAGAAACTGAGAACAGCTGAGAGGGGCTGGAAAATAACAGTGCTGGAATACAACAGTTATCGACTACTGAAATTCAGAAACAGGAAACTTTTAAATACTTTTGTGCAACAATATACTGAGCATGCAGTAATATCTTCCATTGCCTCAATTCCAGTTACTTGTAGAAAGGTCATCTCTGAACCATTAAATAGGATCTGTTTTACCCGTTATGGAAGAAAAAATCTTAACCCTTTAACCCCTAAAAGTGACCAGCTTCTAATTTCTCCTTACAATATCTCCCCTGAATCAAACATTGAGTTCGTGAGAATAAAGGGAATGACCAACAATTTATAAATCTCTTGATTTTTATAAAAACTCTCTTTGTCAGGGCTTCAGGAAATGTATAGAGAACAGTATGGAGAATATGCATAATGATGTTAGGGTGTAAAGGGTTAATCAATAAATGTATGTTAAAGGTAGCAATCTTCTATAACTATTACTTATTCACAAATACTATATTTTATTTAGCAGATTGTAGCTTCAATGGATGCCAGAAATATTTTTATGAAAAACTGGCAGATACAGTTTTGTATTGTACTCCAGGATATACATCTTTCCCAAAAGATGGTATTTCTTCAGAGAAGAATGAAAACTTAAATGCTTTCTTTAATCAGTATAAAAGACGATTTTTTGAACAACGTAGCCTGAAAAGACCAGTCTACACACTAAAACTTGACCAAGAAGGTAAGATTGTCCGTGACAAAAATGGCATCCTTGTTGTTTTGGTCAACAGTTATGTTCAAGGAGAGCTTAAGACTACAAAGCAACTTCTCTACAGAGAGGCTGTAGATGGTGTATTAAGCAGTTTACACTACATTAAAGGTGTCCTTGGAGAGGATACTTGCCTCCCGGGAGGGGTGAATGCCTTGAGTAGGCTATTCAATCAAAAATATGTATTTAAGGGTATTTTCAACCTTATTAGGGCCTTCTTGGCTCGATGCTCAACATGTCAGGTCAACAACCCCTTGCCAATGCGAGTGCTTCCCCCTCCTGTCCCCATTAGATCTTTTCGCCCCCATTCCAGACTACAGTGTGACCTTATTGACATGGCCCCAAAGAAGCACCGTAGTTTTATGCAGAATAATTGTTGGAGCTACCGTTACATTCTAACAGTCAAGTGCTGTTTCTCAAAGTTTTGTTGGCTGTTCCCGTTAAAAACAAAGTCTGCAGAAGAAGTGTATGCCGTTCTGAAGGCCTTGTTCATCAAGGAAGGGTCACCTACTGTAATTCAGTCAGATAATGGTGGTGAATTCATTGGAGAGGTAGTGCAAAAACTTTGCAAAGAATTTGAAGTTTGCATGGTTCATGGTAGGCCACACCACCCACAGTCTCAAGGCCAGATAGAAAATCTCAACAAGCAAGTCAAAAGGTTACTTGCAAGGTTTTTACAACAGTTGCCTAGAGATCTTCAGGCCAATGTCTGGCCTTTACTACTCTCTGCTATTGCAGACCTTTTGAATTGCAAGTGGCACAGCACAATTAATGATGTGCCTTTTCGAATATATAAGAACCGTGAGCCTTCCTGCTTGGTGGACTACATCATCCCAGATGATAGTATGTGGACAGAAAGTATTGAAGATGGTTGCCTTGAGGATTATGAATTTTCATCAGAAGATTTCATTGAACTTGAGAGACATGGGGAAAGCACTTCCATGGATAAATCTAAATTAGAAGAGATAACAGAGGCCATCCTGCAAATTTCTTCTGAGACCATATTATTGTCCGCATTGGGTGTTTCAGCTAAGCAGTTGTCAGCAGCTGTTAAGAAGATAGTGCAAGGAAATTCACATTCTCCACCTTCTCACAGTCACAACAACATCCCACTTCAATCAGTGGATTCAGAGGCAGAATTCCAGGTAGAGAGCATCACGAAATACCTCTTCAACTTGAGTGAAGAATACAAATCTAAGATGGTGGATGTGCTTGAAGCAACAGAACACACCATTCAAAAGAGTCACAAACGGGCTCTTAAGAGGGCTAAAGAGCGGGAATTTAAGGTGGGAGACAAAGTTCTCTTCCAAAATCCACGTTCAGAAGGATTGCATTTTTCAAAGCCAGATCCCTTTCAGCCCTTGAATGTTCTGGGGGTCATCAAAGAGGTGCGTCCTGGAGGAATGTTCAAGGTGGAGAAAGAATGTGGAGAGCAATTGGTAGTTAAATCCATTTTTGGTGGCCAGATGGTTTTGTTCAAGGAAAAGCAGTGTGAACTTCCCCTTTGTGAAACACCCCCCAAGTTATCTTTGCTGAATATGCACAATTTCATTTCAGAGTTTGGCCTAACTGTGCGTAAGGAGATGTATAATCAAAGTCTAAGGTTGAGGAAAGTGGCTCACCATAGAAGTATTGATGATTTATTGGAGAGTTATTGTCAGGTTCTGGATTATGGACTCCTTGCCATGGTATCGTCGTTTTCTGACAGAGAGGAAGAAGAAGCTGTGTTTCACCAGAAGTTTGTAACTGGCCTTCAAACTTTACAGGCTTCGGGTTTTCAGTACTTTCTCTATGGTACAATCTTTTGGGAGAGAGACAGAAAGCAAAACCTGGGAAAGTCAATTCTTCATCTCACCAGTTACGAGGAACACTCTGAGTGCTTGTCGTGCGTTGGAGAGCAAAAAGAAACTCCATGCTTTCATCCCTGCTGCCAGAATCTTGTGCTTCAGATGGCTGTTAACTGTGGGCTCTTCTGTGTAACAATAGATGGTTGCATTGTACCATCTGATGATAGTATAATGAAAACATCTCAGACAGCTCCAAAGGAAACCCCTCTGTTAAGTAGCCATACAACTGAGGCTAGTACTTCATGCCATGATAAAGACAGTATCAAAAGACCTAGCACCCAAGTCGGTGTTGATGAGCCAGTGTTCAATAAGGATGATCTGCTTGACCATACAAATGATTTAAATGTTGATGTTGGATCCAACAGATGCAGTACACCCCAAGGAAGTCTGAAAACCCATGAAGTCACCCTTGGTGAGCCATCCACATCATTGCTGTTCATGCCAGGAAGCAATCAAGGAATGCTATGGAAGCCAGCTGAGTTGAAGGACAAGTGTCAGCAACATCTAGAGAACATTGATCCTTATTGCAGTGAACTGGCCAAGTTTGTAATGCCCTTGAAGGGCTTTCTTGCAGCCATAAATCCTTCTCAAGATAATGCCACAGAAAGAAGTAACTTGAGGTACTTTTTAAAGATTATTGACAAGCATGCAAATAAAGATGTACAGAGCCAAGTGCGCCTAAGTAGCAACAATGGCAGTCAGGAGTGTATGCGAGTTCAAGGGTACAGCTCATTCTGTGGACTTTGTGCAATGAACAATGCAATAGGTTGTTCCAGGAAAGGACCTACTATGTTCAATTTGTTTCACCTAGATTTGGCAGCAGACATCATTTGGTTAAAACAGGTTTGTGAAGTTGGCTGTGGATTTTCTGTACCTTTAGAGCCTATGCGGGGTCTTGATGGTGATTACAGTATTTTAGCAATGGAGGAGGCAGCAATTAGGAAGAACTGTACATTTCAAAGACTAGATTTACCCTTAAGGGCACTTGTGGATGGTGCTGCAATTAATTCCCTTGACACCAGCAGTCTCCAGGCAGATGAGAGACCATCACTCATTGTGAGGACAAAGGAATATCACTTTGTTACTCTGCTCTTTAAAGCAGATGCAATTGTACTTCTTGATAGTCGCAGGACATCTGCTCTTCCACTGTCCCTTAAAGATGGCCTAGGTTACATTCAGAGAGAAGCATATCAGAACCCAGATTTTGCTGCTGTAAACCTTCAAGGGCCTGGAACTTATGGCAATCCTGTGAGAGTGAATGACTTGCCAGAAGTTAAGCTGCACACAAATTTTCATTGCACACTGGATGAGGTGTGGGATTTAAGCAGTACTATAAGTGATGATACCATCATTGCCACACTCCATGGACAAGTCAAAGCAAAAGATGTTCGTACCCTCAAGCTAGGTAACCAAATAAATGATGTCGTGATCAACTACATTGGTCCATTCTTAATGAGTCAGAAAAAGGATGTGTATGTGGCAAGCACCTTTTGGCTAAATCACTGCAGCCAAGAGCTGGGTGTTAAGGAAATGCTTAGGTGTGATTTTCACAAGTATGAAAAGTTTGTATTTCCTGTTCATTGCCCTGGTCACTGGTGGTGTGTCTTAATAGACAGGCCAATGAAGTTGTATGGGGAATTTGACTCCCTTTGTAAAGATCGAAGGAGTGATTATGTTTTTCAGGTCTTGTGCAGGGAATTCAAAACTGCAAATATTGATATTTCTTCATTTCGAAGGTTAAGTCAGGAGGAAAGAGAAAAGTTGCCTTCTCAAGGACAGAATGTTTTTGACTGTGGTGTCTTTGTGTTGGGTTTTATCAGTGCATTTGTCAACAACTTGGAAATGAATTTCAGCTTAAGGGATATGCCATTCCTGCGGAATTCATTTGCGAAAATTATCATGAATGGGCAACCAGTATGTGACATTAAAAATTGTCCCAGTACCCAAGAAAGTTGTCATCCAGCTTGTGAAGAAGGTGGCCATGGAAGTGTCCTTGGGCTAGTTGGTTGCTCTACCATTGAAACTATGAGATGTAGGGGTCAAGAGAATATTTGCAGTGACAAAGAATCTGGAGTAAGTGGTACAGGACTTATACATTGTGCTGGTGAAAACAGCAGTGCAAGAATAGGTGAAGATGGAATTAAGAAATGCAGAACAGGAGTGAGTCCATTTAGTCCTGACAAAACCATGGAAGAGGTTTCTGTTGGTTTTGGTGTTGCTTTTCCTGGTAAGTATGAATTAGGGGATTTTGATACAAGGTTTATATTGTTCCATAATTATTCATCTCTATAAACCTTGTTTTTTTGTTATTTGCTAAAGAAAGCATTGTTGTGCCTTTTTACAGCCAGTGAACCAGATGATGAAGATTTGGTCTTGTATGAGCTCCTCAAGCCTCCTTATGATGCTTCTCACGAGGTATGCAGAATTTGTGAGTGATCTGTGGTTTTCTTCTGTTTGGGTTTTCTCTTACATTATTATTATTATTATTATTATTATTATCATCGTCATTATCATTATTATTTTACCGCTGTTGTTGTTGTTGTTGTTGTTGTTGTATACTATGCAGAGATGTTCTTGTAACATGCCCAGTAGTTTAGGGGAATGTCATTATTATTATTACTATTATTATAATCATTTTATATTATGCAGAGATGTTCTTGTTAACATGTCAAGTAGTTTAGGGGAATATCATTATTGTTCTTATTATTAAATTATTATTATTATTATTATTTTAGTACTATTACTTTTGTGTTTTGTTTCCCTTTGATGACTAGTTTTGGATGTTTTTTATTGCCTTGTGTCTGCAATGAATTTTAAGTTAAATTATTATAAATACATCTAATGATTAATAGTCTTTTAATTGCTAAATTTGTTTGTTGGGTTAACATAATGATGCGGTTGTTTTCATTGTCCCTTGAGTTAATTTATAGCATATCATCATTAACATACTGATACTTGGTAAGTGGTACTTACCCGATGAAATTAAGCCAAATGTGCATTTTAATACGAATTTGGTGAAGACAGTCTTTCACAAGCCAAGTGTCATTAGATTTTCTTTCCTAATGGAGACTGATTTTCTTCACAGCTTCCAACCCTACAGATGCTCTATTCTAAAGAAGAAAGGAAGGTATTCCAAGGCCTTAACCCCATCACTGAGCAATATCTTTTCAAACTAAGGAAGGAGAAAGGGATAAATGTTCCAAGAGGGTGTTACCATGCAGTGATGACAACAGAAGAAATGGTAGATTTTGATTACTGGAGGCAGGTAAGGAAGGGGAAGTCGAGACAAAGATTTTTCCATTACAGGTGGGATAGAGCCTTCGAAGTTTGGACCAAGGAGACCACAGAAGAGTTGATAGATGTGGCAAGTATCTTAGAGCGAGTTGATAGTGATGGATGGGTCTTATTGAACATCACAGAACAGTATCACTATGAAATGTGGAGAGACTGGAAATGGAGGCAACTTGAGGAGAAAGACCTTTTGTAATTTTAAATAAAATCAATAAGGCAAGCTATTTGGCACAGTGTAATACTAATAATTAACCCTTTAACTCCCATGTGTGACCAAGACAGAATTTCTCTTTACACTATCAATACAATATCAAGCAGACAAGTGATGAGAATGAAGAAAATTATTGATAAGGGGATTATTAGTTGATCCAATACCAAATTCTCAAAACTAACATCACAAGAACTATATGGCAGACAGTAAGGAGAAATACTAATGAGATCTTGGGAGTTTAAGGGTTAAACACTTAATGGGTCATGTGTTCATTCTAACAGTTTCAATTGGGTTTTGAAGCATGCTTAATTCAAGTCATATCCAAAATTCCCTTGCTCCACATTGTGAATTGTACTTAGACATGGCCAGAGAACATCAACAGAGAATGTGACCTCTTAAGCATGTTCGCATCAGACCTATAAATTTGTCCACAAAACTTCCTTTGGAATTGTTGAGTTCCAGAGTTTCACATCTAGTGCATTTCCAGAGCAGTAGAATTTAAAAAAATTGACACAAACATTTAAATTGCGAAGAATTTATTTGAAACCTTTATGTTTACAGCAACCCACATAAAAAGAAATCTTACCAACAATTATGAATGAATTAGTGAATAAAATAGCCTTGACTCCTCAATCTGGTGTCAACTGCTTTATTTTATTCAAAAGTATATAAGGGTAAATTGGAGAGTTACTTAATGTGATCTGTGAAATAATATTGAATAATTAGAGCCAAACAGTTGCAAGTAAGTAGGAAGGTAGAATGGATTTATGGTATATTAGTGCACTATGGTCCACTTTAAATTTCACAAATTCCAAAAAAACTATTTCACCTGAAGTTATTTGCTTGAATTATTTGTAGTGAAGATGTTTATTTCCATAGAAGTGTTGCATGTTCAAGTACAACTGGAGCAGTTTTTTTTTTAAACTATCTATTTGTGTTAGTTAAATGAGCAATTTCAGCTTGAATTTTTAGTTAGATTAATTATGGATTGCACATGTTGTGTGCACAAGTGTTTATTTGTTGCAAACACTTACAGTGTATCCTATTTATCAAGAGAATTTTGTCAACAAAGGACATCATAGCAGGAAAAAGGTAACCAAAATTTGTATGAAACATTAAAAAAGGAACAACTAGCGTGATTTTACTTAACCCATGAAACAGTATGTAAACAAACCTGTATGACACCAGCGGCATGTTTGATTGTTGGATCACCCCCATGTTGTGTGTGGAAAACATGACATAAGCCAAAAATTTTTGTAACGCATAGTAGTCTATGATCAATTTCATTGGTTGGAGAAAATCACTCTATGTTCATCTACAATATCTTGTCGAGAAATAAATTATGACAGAGCTTTGCCTTAGCATGAGCATGAATGATATTGCTCAATTGTCTTCTTTAGTGAGGCATGTAATTGATGAGGAGAAAGTAATACCTGTTTATATTGTCATCTGTTAAAAATTTGATTAAATCTGTACTACTTAGGGTTGGTTTTCTTTATTTCCTCATATAGGCATCTCGCTTTTTGGGCAGATGTCTCTCTGGAATGAAATTTATTTTTTTCCATTTTCATCTTAATTGGAAAGGCCAAAAAATACAACAACAAAAACCACATCAAGTCTAATATTAAGGCGACAAAGTCTCTGTGAACCAGTTTAATTGCAGTATTACTCAGAGTGCTTTTCAATTGAGTACTGTGAAACCAAAACCAAAGTAACTGCAATGGCCAGTCAGAAAAAGGGAAATATCACATGGAACCAATCAGGACTCAAAGTAAATACATGCAAATGGCCTGAAGTGCAGAAAAATGCGAGGAACAAAGTTATGATTGATTTTGGGTTTGCATCTGATTGGTTGAGAGGGTGGCGCAAGATTTCTGGGCCAATCACAGAGCATACTTGGGCAAAACCATCACAATCTTGGATTACTTTTGACACAATTGAAAATTGCTCTATCCAAAGCGGTTCCTTGCTTTTCTTTTGAGGCATATATTATGTCTCTCAAAGGGGACAGTGGGTTTAATTCACATTCGAAATCCAAATTCAAAGAATTTTTAGCACACTTAAACAAACGTGGGTGACACTGCCATAGGTTCAATTTTTCTAGGTTCAAAAAATTTTTAAAGTAGTCTTTTGAGTTTCGTTCAAGATTGCAATTAAAAATAGAGAGAACCTTCAAATTCTCACACACTGGTAGAACTTCCAGTGCAGAATCAACATTTTCTTGATTGAGGGTATGTACATTTCCTCCAATTTCCAGAACCCTAAGAACATAGGAAAAAATGTATGAATAAATTATTAACTTGCATTGAGATTATTGTCAAGTGATTACAACCCCCTGAAAGTAAATAGAGAAGATCTACGTTTTCTCGTGTTTGTGTCGTTCGTTTCGCTAAGACAGAGAATCATTCAAGGATTCAGAGTTATACCATTCCATATGATTTTAGGGACGAAGGTGATAGCACGCTCACAACACGCTTCCAATCGAAAACAAAAGAAACTGGCTATAACGCTTGCTGAGCACGCTAAAACACAATTTGCTCATGCTTTTATTTCTTATAACACTCTACAAAAAATAAAGCTTGCGCCGTTGAACAGTGAAGCGCGAGCAGGCAAACACGCAAAGCGTGTTAACCTTCGAATACAAAAGCTAGCGTAATAGCGGGCACAGCATAGTAGCGTGTAACCCGGTGTGCAGCACGCATGTTAACTGAACCTAACGCTTAGTCATTACACAGTCAATGTACTCTCATTCTTACGGTAAAAACCGAACCTCCAATCGGTGTTTATATCGTAAAAAACAAAGTTGAAACATTTGGCCGCGAACGAGTTGCAAGGATTCAAGGCAGACACTTCAATTACTTTTTTTTTATGTGGAGTGGTTACTTTTGGTGATATTTGTAGTATGTTGAAGCACAAAATGTAACTCAGTGCCAGACGAATTGCGCCGATCGCGTAAACAACCAAACATGTGCAAGATATTCATAAAGCGCCATAACATATAGCCGGTAAAGGCCGAAACATTTGTGTAAAAGTTTATTCCATCGGATGACCAGAGCGATTTTTAGGGGATGATAAACAAAATCAACTGTAAGGAACAATTTTTTTTTCAACAACTCTTTGTTTCTGGGAGCACTACGACTCTCAAACGATTGTTTTCTCTTAATCACGCGCTCAGTCACGTGCCTGAAACTCGATTCAATCAATGCAGTAAACAATTTGCTAAACGGGAACTTATATAAGATTACGTGATGGTGTATAACTTTTGAAGGCGTTAAAATTCATTTGTCGTACCATTATTTACCATTGTTTACCATTATGTAAGCTTGCCCATCACAATGAAGTACTATTGAGTTCAAGAGGAAAACATTTGGATGAACGGCAGAAATATCTAGCTACGTTTTACTTTAGTGTGTCCTCCTGTGTTAACTTGCACGCTAAGCGTAACATCGATCACGCTTTTCAAACCGAAACAAAGACCAAGCGTGCTAACTTGACCAAAACGAAACAGTGTGTACTTATTGTTAAAAAATAATATATGCGCATATTAAACACGCTCAGCGTGTTGTGAGCGTGTTATCACCTTGTCCCTGAAATTATATGGCGGGTCACATTTGTCATTTGGAGGCAATTTAAAACTAGGAGTGCGGCTGTAGCCCTGTCGGCCACTTCCCCTCTGCGACGAAGATCTTGAAAAAATCTCCTAAAAGAGACGTCTGCGATTTTTGAGATTTTCAAAAGAGACACGATGATTTTAAACCAGCCAAAACTTTTCTAAACAAAAAACAAACAAAAACAAAGCAGATACTACCCTTATAAATTAGCTTTGACAGAGCCTCAACAGAGCAAGGTTGCTGGCTCTTTCGCTGTGCGGGTACTTGTGGGGTTTTCACCATCCTGTGTATGTCATGCTTACGAGCTCAGATAGTCTAAAGAGAGCGTAAAGGCCATCTACGACTGTTACGTATTTTCTTACTTTTCGCGCGTATTTTTAGCCTTGACGCTTTGTTTGTCATCTAAAATTTCAACCCCTATCCAATCGGGATGATAGAAGCAAATAAGTTCAATTGTATACCTCAGATTCTCCAGACTTTGCCGGTTTGATGCCAAGACATTTAAAATGGCAGCCATGTGGCAAGTACCTTGCAGCGATAACTCTTCGACGTTGGGTTGTCGAGCGAGGAGCTTTGCCACTTGTACAGATGTAACATTGTTACAGTCACTGATATCCAAATATTTCAAATCGTGACATGAAAGTGATTCCAACACCTAAAAAAAAAGACAGACAACGCAATCAAAAGGCAGGGCCAAGATAGTTTATAAATTCGAGATTCGAATTATCTCAAGATGGTGTCACCTTGTGACCAGACGTTAATAAGGGGAGGAGGGAGGGGAAGATGTGATGTTCTATGCTATATTTCATGGCGAATAAGGTGGCCTGATCGAGAGACAAAAGAAACAAAAATAAACAAGATATAATAGAAGTAATCAAAGATTATGAGAGAGCGTTAGATGCCCCAAATTCAAATTACTTTTCATTTCATTCATATTCATGCCTGAAATTGACAAATTTTAACGTCTGCTTTACTGCATTTGTGGCGTTCGCGTTGTTGATATCCGCGCTTTTGCTGTTATAAATAAGGATATTTAAGTCTAGCGTGAATTAATTTCCCGTGGAATTTCCTTGTTTTATTGCTAGCAAGTAGAGCGATTTTTATATGCTGCAACTGTTTCGACTGTGGTCTCGGGTCTGTTGCGTGACAGCTTCAATGTCAGTAAAATTTATATAACTTATATAATAACAGATAAGCTAACATATGGTTTGATGCTACTCTGGTTTACAGATTTAATGAGTGTAACCGAAGAAGTTACAATTCATAGACCTAACGTTTCGACACTCCTGTCTAGTTTGAATAGCCACAACGTTAAAGTTGCTCAAAAACCTTTTCAGACTTTGGGGCATATTTTCGCCAAACCCAAGGATCCTGACGATGGCGGTTTGCTTCCTGACGGCTATTTACACTTCATCAGAAAAAAAGGCCGCTAATTAGTGATCATATAAAACGACCTCTTGTTGCATCGTTTAGATCACCTTTGATGAAGGCACTAGACAGGAGTGTCGAAACGTTGGGTTTATGGATTCTAACGTCTTCGGTTACATTCATTAAATCTGTAAACCAGAGTAGCATCAAACCAAGTCTGATTGTCCACTTGAACTTTAATATATTTTAACAGATAAGCTATTTACATTAAACTTCCATGATGCAAAACATTTTTCTTTTTACCGATAATATTCACAGTGTGGCAAAAACTTTCTTCGGTAGAATTATATATTTTTCTATGGGCAGTGTTCCAAGCTTGTTATATCTTAGTAACAAGATATATTAGAAGTAATCAAAGATTATTGGAAAGCGTTCAGACCACAGGTAACCGCAAACGAACGCAATAATAGGCTAAGCTCCAAAACTCCCGTTTGGTACTAACCTCATCGTTAACAGCTTGATTAAGGGCAGAAAGTCCCACCCTTTCCAGACTGCATCTTTGGTGCAAAAATTCCTGGAGTAGTTTGGAGGATGTCAGTCGCTCGCAATAACCAAGGTTAATACCGATCAGTCCCATCGGAATGAATTCGCAGAGTTCTTCTCCACTTATATTCGTACAATAGATGTCCAGGCTTATCAGTCGGACCATATCCTTCAACGGTGCAAAGTTACTTACTT
This sequence comes from Pocillopora damicornis, assembly GCF_964200805.1. Classification (NCBI taxonomy): domain Eukaryota; kingdom Metazoa; phylum Cnidaria; class Anthozoa; order Scleractinia; family Pocilloporidae; genus Pocillopora; species Pocillopora damicornis. Next base: position 4,320,227 of record NC_142675.1, on the reverse strand, counting down.
TGACACAGAATCTAAGGCTGAGAAATTTCACGTGGGTGATGTTAGACCATATGCCTTTGTTAGGAATGTAGGTCATCCTCCTCTCGAAACATCGGAAGTCAAGAAGCGTAAATGGCCTTTTGGTAGAAACCAAAATTTTGTAAAATGTTCTGCATGTTAAAGACACATTTACAAGATCCGAAGTTGAAAGAATGTTGAATAAAGCGAGAAGGCAAACGTGGGGCAAGCGGTCAATTGTCGACATCTTTACCTACAGTGTTGAAACTTTTCCGATTAAACCTGTATTAGCGGTCGGAATGACTGTATGGCCGATTATTTAAGGTTGACTGCTTAGGTCAAGACAAAAGAAAAAAGCCCTTATGACTCCTTCAAGGTTGACCGTGGTGACCACTTGATAAAGGTAACACAAAGAATAATTAGAGGAAATCAAAACTTAATTCGACAGTTGACCGTTTTATAAAGGGTGACTGCCGCTTAAAAGGCATAGGTCGCACTTGGGCAAAGGTTCTATCTTGGGGAATTTTCAGTTTCGCTTTCAAGTAAGAGTTATCATAATTCAAATTCTGCGACCCACTTTTCCTTGAGTGACATAGCGTTAGGATTTATATCTTTTGAACGAAAAACAAATTAGCTAAATGCCGACACTTTTGCTGAAAAGGGTTTCCTGTAACCCAAGGCGAAATTCCAGGATTGTGCGATACACTCCTGTACGCAAAGTATCCGATCAAAGCTGGCAAAATTCAAGACAACCTAATCAGAGAAACTCTGGTTTCAGTGACTGTTGAGGTATCAAAACCACTTCAAATATTTTTCGTTGTCAGGGGGTTTAAAATATACGTCTTCGGAATTCTGATTTCCTTTTAGCACATTAAGCTGACTTTCAACCGAAATTTTTGAGCTGATTAGTTTTTTCTTGCATGGGAAAATAACCGAGATTGCATCGGTCTTCTGTTACTCTTTCGATGATTGTGAATACCGGGACCCTTTGTCACTTCACTTCCTTTTTTTTACTCAACAAAGTTTCCAACCTCTTTTCATTGCCACACCAAAGCCCTACAGCGTCTCTGATGTTTTTGCCGATTTTCCAATAAACTAGGCAAATTCCTGGATAAATTCCGAAATAGAAAAGTTAGGGTGCAATTTGGAAAAGTGTCTCCTGGACAGATTTTGACCGCAAAACTTTGCCAAGTGCGATCAATTCGCAGATGCGAGAAAAGTCTTTGTGCCGTTTGCCGACAAATAGTACTTCTTTGTTCTGCTAACTGAAAAACTCACTCGCGATCACGTATGGTCCATAATCTAAAACCAACTTCGCCGAACAACTGCTGTTCTGCTCGCCTGTTTTTTTTCAGGTAAGAAACATTTTCTATTTAACTTCTATGATCACGCAACGGTGATCGTACCCCATTATACGAAACCTAAAGATTTTGTAGCTGGAAATCTCTCCCATGGAGAACTTTGTAACAGCCTGGAATACGATACATCGTATTACTACTTTTTTATGACAAAACGACTATTGCGAAAACAATTTAGTTCTAGAGGTTATTACTTTTATTCTTAAAATAAGAAAAATAATATTGTAGCTGACTAGTTAAATCGCGAACTTTTCAAAACTCATCCTTTGTTGAATACGGTAAAGAGTTTGATCGACGAAAGCACGGCAATCTAAGTTTCAGTTTATTACATTGTCCGCTGTTGTCATTAGCCGTTTGAATTTCCACGAGTATAAGCGTTGTTCGGGTATCCTCGCTGATGATATTTCAGATGATTTGCAGGATCCTTGAAAGAAATGAATCAGTGGTAAACAGTCATTCATTTAATGGGCTACAATCTCTAACTAAAGTCTTTGAAACACTTCGAATCCTTCCGGCTTCCTGCCCATTGCAATGTTGCCTAACACAATCTAAGTGAGACTCCATGTTAGTTTACCGCACTAACACCGCAAGGTACGAGGGGGAGGTTAGTCCTATCTTGAGAACTGTGTTCCAACACTTTTTCACAGATTGTGGATTCTCTTTCTCCGGATGCTTAAGGGCCTATTTACACTGTACGTCAGAGTTTCTCGCATGCGACAAGCTTACGACAGGCCAACTACAGACTTGTGAGACGCGGCCCGGTTGTGCCCCACCAAGATCAAGATCAAGGAAAAGAAGTGATAGTTAATAATTATCATTTTCACGCCTCTCTTGACAATGTAAGATTTCACTAATAAGTTTAGTCAGTTATCTTACATTGCCAAGAGGTTTATTTTATACTTTAATACTAATATTCAATTAATTAAAAACGTACACGTGATTCATCAGTATTATAAATTTAATGTATATTGTTTCTTTTTTTATTTTTACGTGATCGAAAGACATTAAATATTTGGAAGAGAAACTTAAAACTTGTCCTTTGCTTACATAGATTTTTCTTTTGTTACGCCCTACTAAGTGACTCTTGATGTCATGTCAAGTTCTCCATTGGTTCCACAAGTAAACAGACACCATGCACTAAATCCTTTAATTATTCTGTTACGGTGAATAGTACCCGTGGGCCTCTTCGTAGATGTTCACTTTGCTTATAACGCAAAGATAAATCAATAGTTTGCCGTCAATGTATGCACATGCATCTGTGTATACAGAGACTTCTGGGGAAATTTCTCATTGCCTGAAAAGATTTTTAACGCTAAACTGACTTAAATTCCAAGGGTGTGAGGAATATGCAGACCCTTTTCAACAATCAGAACATCACAGTGGTAAAACATAACACCAAAACTTGCAGACTGATAAACTGATATATTATAGGGAAGGCTACATTCTCTTTTCCAGCAAAATAATCTCCTCAGACTCAGTGATATTTGTCGAATAATCCCCAGGCTTTGTGCAGGGGATTCTACAGTGTACCGGCTAAAATTATTGACCTCACCCGAGGGTAAGCTCTCATTGAATGTGGAAATTCTCAAAAAATGAAACAAATTCTGACAATTTATCCAGCGAGTAGAATATATCTTAACATACCAAATCCAATCTTCACACCAATTTTCCATTTTCTCAATCAACTCTAGAAACACGTGGTTAATTGTGACTATTCATCCTACAAGTAGATAATATCACAACTTTTCTATATCCAATCTTTACCCCGATTTGTTCAATTAACTTTAGAAAAACGGGGTAAATCGCGACAATTCGAGTGGTTAATATCATAACTTGCAATATTCAATCTTTACCCCTGATTTTCCATTTGTTCAATGAATTCTAGAAAAACGGGATAAGTTCTGACCATTCATCACGCAAGTGGAATATAACCTTAGTTGTCATGTCAAATCTTTACCCCAATTTTCTTTGTTTTAATGAATTAGTTCTAGAAAAACAGGGTAAACTCTGAGAGTTCATAATACCCTTAGCTCCCATATGCCATCCTTCACTCCGAGTTTCCAATTTTGCCATATCAAATCTTTACCTTTATTTTCCAATTTTTTTTTCCGTTTATTAGAGACAAATAAGGTTAAATCTTACAATTAATCCCACATGTAGGATACATCATAGCTTTTCATAGTCAATCTTCACCCCGATTTTCCGTTTCTTGAGTAAATTCTGGAAAAATGGGGTAAAATCTGAGTATTCATCCTTTAAGTGGAATACATCCTAACATGTCACATTCAATCTTTGTCCCGGTTTTTTGCTTTTTTTCCAAGAATTCTGTACACAATGGGGTAAAAAAAGGACAATTCATCCTACAAGTGAAACATATCCCAACTTGTTATATGTAATCTTTACCCGATTTTCCGTTATTTTCAGAGAATTCTAGAAAAACAATTCATCTCATAAAAGAATGTATTCTAACGTGCCGAATTAATTTTTCAATGAATTCTGAAAACGGGCTAAATTGTGTCCATTCATCTTTAAACTGAAATAAATTATAACTCGGGACATCCCTAATTTTCCATTTTTTTTTTCTAATTAATTCCAGAAAAAGGGGGTTAATTCTGAGAATTCGTCCCGTAAGCGGAATACATTTTAAGTTTCCATATCCAATCTTCAACCCGGTCTTCTATTTTTATTTCAATGAATTCCAGAAAAACGGGGTAAGTTATAAGAATTTATAGCGTAAGTGGAGTATATCCTAAGTTGTCATATCTTATCTTGACCCCGATTTTCCTTTTTTAATGAATTAATTCAAGAAAAAGAGGGTAAACTCTGAGAATCCATGCTACAACTTCCCAAATGCCATCTTTGCTCCGATTTTCCATTTTTTTTTAGTGAATTCTAGAGAACAAGGGTAAATTCTTAGAGTTCATCCCGCAAGTGGAATGCAACCTGTACGTCGTCTTGTCAAATCTTCCCTGATTTTCCTTTTTTTTAATGAATTAATTATACAAAAACGGGGTAAACTCTGAATTTATGCTAATAGCGGATAATTCCCGTAGTTCCCTTATGCCATCTTTACTCTGGTTTTGCAATTTTTTTTCAAGGAATTATAGATAAACGGGGTGAATTCTAGTAACTCATCCTCCAAGTGGAATATATTCTATTGACCTGCCACATCTAATCTACTTTACCCCGATTTTCCATTTTTTTTTGGATGAATTATAGAAAAACGGGGCACATTATGAAAATGCTTCCACCAATTGGAATTTATCATGTTTATCCTACTGACTTGGCATATCCTATCTTTACCCGATTTTCCATTTTTTTTTTCCAGTAAATTCTAGAAAAACGGGGTACATTCTGAGAATGCACGCTACAACTGAATAATACCCTAAGTTCCCATATGCCATCTTTACCCCTATTTTCCATGACTTTTTTCAGCGGTGAAATTCTACGATTAGCGCTAATCGTTAGCCCCCCCAAAATAAAGCGATACGCAATAACTTAATTGTAATTAGGAGTTTTTTTATAACACCCGCTTTTAGTTATTATTAACGTCCATAGAAATTCAAAACTTAGGCACAACAACATGCTATAAAATATATTCTTCCTCTTTAATTGTAGTTATTCCCCAATGAAGTCTCAATTAGAGACGAAACGCGTCCGAAATAAACGAGAAGCTTACAACTACAAAAAGTGTTTCTTTGTGCGGCTCGCTAGTCTTAGTTAAAAATGAAAGATAGAAAAAATTACAAATTTTAAAAGAAGTTTATGGTCTTAGTGAAATCTAGAAAAGCGGGGTAAATTCTGAGAATTCTTCCTTCAATGAAATTGATCCTAGGGTGCCAAATCCAATCTTTAACCCGATTTTCCATTTTTTTTTCAATGAATTCCAGAAAAACGGTATGAATTTTAAGAATTCGTCCCCCAAGTGGCTAATACCCTCAGTTCCCATATGCCATATTCACCCCGATTTTCCATTTGATAGGTGAATTTTAGAAAAACGAGGTAAATTCTGAGCATTCTTACTACAAGTGGATAATAGCCGAAGTACCCATACGCTATCTTTACCCCGATTTGTGATTCATTCCAGGACTTCTACTTTTTCTCGACTTTGAAAAGGCCTTCGACACGGTAGAATGGTCTTTTCTTCCAAAAACTTTACAGTGTTACAATTTTTGGCAATCTGCTATCAACTGGAAGCTCTTTTACCATAACACAGAAAGCTGCATTCTTAACAACGGTTGGTCTAGCAACTTCTTCAAACTTGAAAGGGGGGTAAGGCAAGGCTGCCCTCTCTCTCCGTATCTCTTTATTCTCTGTGTAGAAATACTAGCCGAAACAATACGGCAAAATAAAAACATTAAGGGCATAAAAATAAACGAACAAGAAGTAAAAATCAGTCAATACGCGGATGATACTACCCTTATTTTAGATCGATCGCCCGCCTCTCTAACAACCTCCTTACAAATATTAGACTTTTTCAGCGAGATTTCTGGTCTCCGATTAAATAGCAAGAAAACTGCAGCTTTGTGGATCCGTGCGAATATTCGAAACGAAACACATCTCAGACCCGACAAAGATTTTAAATAGGTAAAAGATAAGGTTAAGGCTCTAGGCGTATGGCTCTCCACCAACCCCAAAACCACTATAGAAGCTAATTACAACGAAAAACTAACCAAAATCAGAAACAGCTTAAGCTGCTGGAAACTGCGCCGTTTAACCTTATTAGGAAAAATTACAGTTTTAGAAAGCCTTATTGCCTCTCAACTGGTTTACATCCTGTCCCCTCTGCCGTCCAACCACAGCGCTCTAACAGAAATAAAAAATGTGTTCTTCAATTTTGTATGGGATGGCAAGGGAGACAAGGTAAAGCACAACATAATGATCAACGACTACGAGAACGGAGGGTTAAGGATGATTGATATCAAAATTTTCAACAAAGCTCTTAAATCAAGTTGGGTAAAAAAATATCTAGATCCGGAAAATCAAGGAAAATGGAAACTTTTGTTTGACTATGAATTACAAAATCTAGGTGGTGTCGAATTTTTTCGTACCAACCTTAATAAACAAGATCTGTTAAAAACTATAAAAACTGCAAAGGCCTTTACTTCAGAAATACTCCACATCTGGTCAGAAATCTCACTTGAAACTAATTTCTCCTCCATTGATCAGCTAAAGGCGCAAAGTCTATGGCATAACTCTCTTATACGTGTCGGTAACAAACCTGTATACTATCGTTCATGGTCTGTAAAGGGAGTTAAAACAGTGGGCCATTTGATGAATGATGCGAATAGTTTCCTATCTTTCTCTGATTTTAAAGAGCTTTACGACAATAAAACAAACTTCCTTACTTTTCAAGGCATCTCATCAGCTGTTAAGGCCTTACAAAAAAGCAATGAAGCTAACTTCAACAGCTGTAATACTGCATACGAAACTACCTTCGACACCTTCCTAAAGACGACAAAACCAAAAAGACTAACATATAAAATTCTGACGAGCAACAGAATGCATGCTCGAAACACCAGATAATGTCGACTGGATGTCAGTTTACAGAACTCCTTTTCTGTGCACAAAAATCACAAAATTGATTGTTTTTCAATTTAAGCTACTGCACAGAAGACTAGCCACCAACACTTTTCTTACCAAGGTAAACCTTAGGGACAATGAGCAGTGCACTTTTTGTAAAAGTGAGAAAGAGACTCTCATCCACCTATTTTGGACTTATGATATATCCAACCGTTTCTGGCAAGGTCTTAAACAATGGATAATTAACCTTGGAGAACCTTTCGCAGAAATTTTCAATCTATCGCCATTTATAGTACTAGGGCTTAAGCCACACAAAAACAAGAAACTAAACTTCCTTTTTGTGGTCACTAGATATTTTGTATGGATATCCAGAATGCGCAACATCTCTCCGGAAATAAAAACTTCCCCCTCTTCTTCTCACATTATAATGCATAAATCATTATTATAAAGAAAAACCATGCTTAAAACAAGCACAACACGCATTAACTTAGTGTTTTCTTTAATTCTGTTTACATATAATTTGATGTTTGTATCCTTTTTTCCTGCACTTTTTTGTTTTCTTTTAAACTACCTTCTTTTCTATAAATTGTGAGTAGTGCACTCTGGCTGTAAACGCTTTTTTGTTTTTTTCTTTTCTTTTCTTTTAATATATAGTTATTTGTTTAGTCGCTCTTCAACCAGTATTGTTTTAAATATTGTATTGCACTGTAACGTACGTATTTGTAAAAAACAAAAAACGTAAGCTATAGATGTAACTGTACTGTAAGTTATTTTCTGTAGCCGTGATATAAGTAATATAGCTGTAATTAAAGTAATGTAGTTCTTTTTGTATTAAAAAATAAATTAAAAAATTTATGAAAAATAAATAAAAATATTGTGACAGTCAGATTTAAAAAAAAAATATTTACCCCGATTTTCCATTTTTTTCAACAAATTCTAGAAAAACAGGGTAAAATCTAAGAATGCATCATCCAAATTGAATAGATCCCAAGTTGCCATATTCAATCTTCAACCCGATTCTCCATTTTTTTTCAATGAATTCTAGAGAAACGGGATTAATTCTGCGAATTCATCGGCAAGTGGCTAACCGATTTACCCCGATTTACCATTTGATCAGTGAACTCGAGAAAAAAGGGGTAAATTCTGAGCATTCATGTTACAAGTGAATAATACCCGAAGTTCCCATATGCTATCTTTACCCCGAATTTCCCCCTTTTTTTAGTGAATTTGGCAAAAAACGGGGTAAAATCTGAGAATTCATCCTCCAAATAAAAAGGATCCCAAGTTACTATATCCAATCTTTAACCCGATTTTCCATTTTTTTTCAACGAATTCTAGAAAAACGGGATAAATTCTACGAATTCATCCGCAAGTGGCCAACACGCTAAGTTCCCATATGCCATCTTTACTCAGATTTTCCATTTGATCAGCGAATTCTAGAAAAACGGGGTAAATTCTGTGAAATTCATTCTTTAGGTGGAATATATCCTACTGACTTGCCATAGCCAACTTTACCCCGATTTTCGATTGGATCATTGTGTGAATTTGTCATAAACGGGGTAAATTATGACAAATCCACCCAAACGTGCAATAAATCCAACAATGATCTAGAAACAGTACTAAAAAAAGAACAGCTAAAATCAGCGGGACCGCAATAAAATCACATCACAATCTACTACTTCAAATTTTTACGGAGGGCTTAGTGCGATACAGCAAAAACCTACAATATTTAAAATAAACAACCAAAGGCCAAACTTCTGTGATTCAAGGAAGACTTCGTGACGCGACGCAGACAAATTATCACAACTTTGACCTCTCAGTCGATCTCACCTCCAGCAGATCAGCGAAGCGTCAAAAATATATAATTTCATGCCGACGAACCATAATCTATGATCTTCAGCTATTAAACAAAATAAAACAATTGTGATATGACGCCACATTGTGCTTTTGTCTTAGCTTGTGTGTAAAATGTTGTCAATGGAGTCGCAAGTCGAACAATGAGGACAGTAAATAAAGCAAGACTGCAAATAAAGCGTGAACAATAACGCATCTTTTGGTCGAAAGTCGCTTTGTTATTTACGTAGCGAGTTATTCTTCCACGTTTAGGCTATAACAACGATGCGATCACACGGCGCCAACGAAGGAACGATAGAACTTCAAAGAAAATAATGTGAGAGGCCAATGATCCGGTTCGCAGTGATCATGCGAACAGTATGTTTTCCTGAGATCAGTTACCGGAAAATACTGGTCAAATTTTCCACTTATCCCGACCCCCTCGAATAAGTACTTTTGCTTGAAGACATAACTACAACGGAGTCTCTTAACCAGTCCCAAGCCGCGTGTCGCTCGATAGATCACAGGATATGATTGGCCACTCTATCACATTACGTCAGAGGACATATCTGCAATGAGAGGACATAAGTGCAACGGTACAACCATTTAGTCGCTTGTCCTTCCCTCTGGGTCCGCCATCTTGTTTAAAAAATTTCACACCACAGCGTAGACCGGCCGCGCAATAAAAAGCCTGGACCGAGCAATATGAAATTTTCTAAGGTCAGTCAACATGATCTCGAGACCGAAATTACGATTATCGTTATTTCTAAATTGGCACCAAATTTATGGATATAGTAATTTCGTGGCACTCTTTACCAATGCTCTTTACACGTGTTAAATAAAGAGAAGGACTCGGTTCCACTGTCTTACAACATTCAAGATGGCGGAGGAAAGGGGTAAATGTGCGTTCAGTTGTGATCAGCATGATCTTGACACCAAAATAACGATTATCGTTATTTCTAAATTGGCCCTGAAATAACGAATATCATAATTTCAGTGCATGTCTGAGACCTTCGGGCTCGAAGCTTGGGAACTAGTATTCAGGGAAAAATAAAATGGCGGCTTACGGCGGCGAAGGAAATCTCAGTAGTTTAATATTTTAGCGTGAAAAGGCTTGGGTGTTGTGATCTGGTTCTCAAGTAAAAAAAAATCACGGTCTGCAATGGCCCTACCACCTTTTGAACAACAAGAAAACATTGAAACGGTGGTAAAAAGCAGCAAGTTTCGAAGTCTAAACGAAAGATGGGTAAGCTGAGTTTCAGTCAAATATCATGACATTTGGGATGTAATTTCGATACCGAATAAATAGTTCTACATGGTTACACACGCATAGGATTCTGTTGTGTTCACGTGAAGGCCATTTCAGCCATTCCTGCCACTTGTAAGTGGTAGGAAATAAAAGATATGTATAGTTGTTTCGTATTGAAGCCCTGTGAAATCACAAATTTGATTTATTTCTTCTTTGTTTTAGGTGGTCATTATCCATTACTTTTGGAAGTCGATACTGATGAGAAAGAAAAAATGTTTATGATTATTTCTTCTCTCGAACATTTTACTATTTAGGTACCAAATAATCTTGATACTGAAGACCATTGCATCCTATTATGAAAAATGTACCCCTGATTGCTTTGTCAACATGTATGATGTAATATACCTTGTGATTTGTGGGATTTTCACATGTAAACTAGAAATACCTGTAGAGGGTAATGATGTACTTAATGCAAAGTGTTTTGGTACAAAGTCTGCTTTGCTGTAATCTACCTGAAGGTGCTTTTTATATGCTAGTAACACTTGCACAGCCCAGTCAAAATGTTCTTTAGTAGTAGTCAAGCTGGCTGTTGTAATTATAGGCAGCAGAGGCCAAACCTCATCCTGAAAAGCAGTCTGAAAGGTGTGAAGTCAGTGGAAGATACTTCATTGTAAGTGGCCAAATTGCAGGCTGTCAGCCCATTTTGAGTGAGTAGTTAAACTCAAGATCGGCTATTTTAACTAATTTTATTGAGAGCCAAATCCTGCAAGGCTTATATTCTGTATTAATTTGAAGTGTTACTTTTATGTTTCTTATTTTGCAGTAAGTGGGCTTGTTGTGGCCATTTTTCTCTCAAACATTTTTTTCAGCTTAGTCAAAACGTTTTTTAGAAGTAGGCAAGCTGGCTATAGTAACAGAAGGTAGAGACCAAACCTTGTCCAGACTAGACGCCTTACAAATGTTCTGTGTGGAAAGCCAAATCCCTGGTTACCGGCACATTTTGACTAGGCTATTTGTTATTTAGCTACTCTTATTATTAAAGATTACTGCATTCCTTTTTAATAATTTGCTGCCAATTGTATGCTGTATATAGCTTATGATTTGTGTGATTTTCAAGAGTAAATTAGAAATACCTGAAGATGGTAATGATGTACTAGATAACGTACTTGATGCAAAGCAATTTTGGCACAAAGTGTATGCCTTGTCCTCAGGTGATTTTAACATGCTAATAAGATTTGTTATTCAAATAATATACATCAGCTGGAATGGGAATATTGAAAGAAAAATAATAATATTTAACCATAACAAGTTTTGGTTTTATGTCCAAATTAAGCACTTAGTTGAAGATCACTGCACTGATCAGGCCCCGAAGGCCAAAAAAGTGCTGTCTGCTGTTAGTTTAATTTTTGTCATTTCTATTGATTTATTTTATTTATCAATGTTTCTTTGAGTTATAATTCATTGACCTCTTTCAATAGTGCAGGTTTGCTCGTGTAACCTAATCCCACATGTATGTATGTACAATCTCAGTTGAAATTTTGAGTGGCAGGCAAGCTGGCAATAGTAATAGGCAGCAGAGGCCAAATCTTGTCCTGAATAGAAGTCTGACATGTGTGAAATTGGCAGCTATTTCATTGTAGGTGGCCAAATTGTTGGCTGCAGCACATTTTGACCTGGCTGATTGTGTGTGTGTTATGTATGTGTTCTTCTTTTTAGGTGTTAAACAGGTCAAAGTACCGAAAAAAACTTCTGTGATAACTTGGTAGTCTAAGATGTAAAAAATTTTTAATAATAAGGTAAAGCTTGATCATTCTTAAGAGTTTGCATCTGTTCTAAAAGTTTTGGGGAGAGTTAGGGGAGCATTATTTATACAAATGTATTTAAAAAGTAACAAAAAAATAAAAAGAACTAGGGCAAAATCCCAATTTGCTTTAAAAGTTTATTTTATTAAGAGCATAATTCTGGATATAGCTTGGGATTTGTGTGATTTTCACAAATTGTTAGGTTGTTATGTAAACTTAATTTACAGGAACCTTGTTAGTTTTCAGCTTCAAGAACAAGTACATAATTGCAGGAAAAGCTTGAAGCTTGAAAAATTGACTGATGAAACTGGAACAGATGTCATGAGATTTGTACAATAGGTTGGCCTGGGAGGGACCAAGAATTAAAGAATTCATTGATTCTCTTACACCTTTTGTCTGCATAGTGTGCTTCTGTAGAGCTTAGTTATTGCTGTAGAAAACGTTTTTGGAGGGCCCTTGAGATCACTCACTTTTGAGCTAGTTGCCCCTAGGGAAGAGGATATCTGTACTTATTATCTCCCTTGGGGGGGGTGAAGGGTTAAAGACTGATTCTTCTCCAGTAGCCACAAGTACCCCTGCATATGGAAATTTTGAACACTATTAAAGGGCTAGTACCCTCATTTCATACTTGAATTTCTAATTTAGTGTAAGTTATGACAAATAATGAATGTAAATTCATCTTGGTTGTACAGGTTATATCCAGCAGTCCTTAAAAAAAAAAAGGTATTTTTCTGAATTAAAAAAAAAGTGTTCTTGCTTCAAAGTAAGTGCATGATATGTCATTCAATTAATGCTCTAGCAGAGTTTTTGTTTGAAATGCCAAAATCAACTTCATGAGTAAGGACAAAAAAAAAGGCAATAAGCAAATGTTCTTCTGTATCCTTTATGTCAATTTGGGCTGAAAAACAGGTTTTTTTCCTTTTGCAAAAATTAGCTTATTTCACGACCAAAAACGATGCAAACAAGCTGAAACGTTATGTTTTCAGCAAAACAGCGATAGAATCTGCGAAAAAACAATGGAGGCAAGCTAACACACAGTGTTCTCAGTAAAATTTGGGCAAACAAAACCTTAAAAACCAAAAAAAAAACAATTGCGCTGACTTACCCATTTTTTGACAAGATAACTGCCAAAACACTGAAAACTAGCTTGAAACTACATGTTTTTCACAAGATCGCGACGAAATCTGTCTAAAAACTCCAAATTACGGCAGAAATGTACGATTTTTGCAAAATTTTTCGCTAAAGTTGACAAAAACACTAAATTCGACTGAAAAACACGTTTGTTTTTTTTGCAAAAATAAGCTTATTTCAGTTTTAAAAACGCTGCAAAAAATGTTCTCAGCAAAATAGTTTAAGAGTCTGTGGGAAAACACAAAAACCAAGCTTAAACCAAGTGTAAATTGATAAAAAGGCCCGAATTGCGCATTTTGGCAGTTATTTTGGCAAAAAATGGTATATTTTGATTTCAAGCAAACTTTCAAGTAGTTGTTAAAGTTTAGAGCCAAACACAATACCAAAAAAAAATTGGATGTTTTCAGAAAAAATTGTGACCCTCAGCCTAATCATAATCCCACCCTACCCAAGCCCTAACTCTAGCTGCGAGCTATCCTAACCCTAACCCTAACCCCGGGTTAGGGTTAGGGCTCGGGTTAAGAACGGAACTTTTCACTCCAGTCAAAATGATGCAATTGGTTAACATGGTCCAACCAGCCAAAACAAGATAAAATGGTTTAAACGGTGAAAAGATTTTAATTACGTGACATGGTCCAATCGGAAGAAACGATCTCACTTAGTAAAATGGTGCGACTGGTTAACATGATCCAACTTGATAAAATGATGCCAATATCTAAAATGGACAAACTGGTTTAAATAATCCAACCAGTTGAAATGGTCTAACTGGATAATGCATGTGTAACCAGTGAAATTGGTTCAAATAATTCAGGTAAGGATGGTAACATTAGTTAAAAAGATCCAGCATATTACAGTGGTTCAACTGGTAAAAATAATCATCCAACTACTAAAAGTTATTAAACCCCAATCAAAATTAATCCAACCGCTTCAAATAATCTAACCGGTCAAAATTCTTCAGGTGGTTATTTAAGTGAAAAAGGTGACAAAATCTTCTTAAAAATATTTTTGAAGAGGCTTACACCCTTACCCTAAACACTAACCCTACCCCCAAACCCTAACCCCAAACCTTCACCCTAGCCCTAACCTCAACCGCAGACCCTCTAACCCTAACCCTAACCCCAACCTTCTCTATCTATCCTGTAAGTGTACCAGTCGGCCTATCGTTTGTTTTTCAGTAAACTTTCAAGTAGTTACTGAAATTTACAAACACAATACCAAAAACCCTGCAATTGAATGCTTGTAGAAAAATATTAACGCCAACCCTAAGCATAGCCTCATCCTAGCCTTAACCCTAATTCTAACACTAAACCCCGCTAACTCTAAGCATAATTTTACCCTAGCCCTAACCCTGATTGTAACACTAAACCCCTCTGACCCGAAGCAACCCAAACTCTAACCCTAACCAGGTAATGGGCTCCTGCCCTAACCCTATCCTCAACCCTGACTTAAACCCTTTACCATAGCTTAGGATTGGTTTGGGGTTTGGGTTAGGTTTAGGATAGCACAGAGTTAGAGTGAGCACAGGACGAAATAGCATGATTCCGTAATTCGGAAAAATGAAACTCTATGTTTCCACATCATTCACTTCTTCCTTGGACCTGTTATGTTTCCGTTATGATTCCTGAACGGAAATATGACGACACGTTTCCATTGCATTTCTGTCAACGGAATATTATCATCGCCTGTTTCCGTTACGTTTCCTTGCACGGATTCAAACTTTTACCGTCAAGTAAAACATATATTTATAAAGTGCTGTACAGTTCTTACACCACGTTACCATGAAGACGTGATCGTTCGAGGACGACAAAGGCAAATTGACGTGCATTAGGTGTGTACGTTCGTAGGAATCATAAGAAGTCCTAGAAGCTTCGATGTTTTACACTGAGCTATGTGCATGTTAATTTTGGAACTGTTTCGAAACCTTACAAAATTGAATCTTTTAAACTTACTCTGTGCTTAGATTTTTAAGCAGCTGGATCATTTGAGCCAGTTTAGTCACTCAAACCAGCAATACAATACTAGGCTAACTGGATAGTTTTAGGGTTAGGGTTAGGGTTAGGATTTTCAAGTAGGCACACGCAGTTGTGTGGATATTGTGGTACATGGAGTTTAGTAGAGTGTAGATTTTAGCAGTATTTGCCAGTGTTGACATATTTATAAAATTATGGTTCCAAAGTGCGTGTCACTGTTGAGAACCCAAGAAAATCATGAGAAAGTCGCCGATGGATTAGCCATAAAAATAAGCCCAACTCTGAGTCAATGCCAAACCACAAGAAAGTTGTGAAACTCGCGCCAATGTAAAAAAAAAAAAAACAACAACTGAGGTTCGAAGTATGGGTCGCTAACATCCTATGAAAATCATGGGAAAGTCGAGGAGATTGGTCATGGTACCAACCAATGCCACTTTCCCATGAAAATCAAGAAACCTGTGGTAACTAGCCAACATATGCTAGAATGACAATCTTTAATAAAATTCATATCTAATAAGGATGTGTGAAATGGCCAATATCGCTCTTGGCCGAGATACTGGTTTGCCGTGTTTTGGCAGTTATTTTGGCGAATATGGTTAAAATCAAATCCGTGTAAAAACAGTAAAATCAACGAGTTATTGAGGTTCGTCAACATAGGGAGGGTCCTCTTAGTCTAGAGAAAAACTTCTGCCCACGGCTAAAGGCGTTAAATTAATAAATTGATATATCTGGGCGGCATATCAAACAGCAACACTAAACTTCTCCTTTCTCACAGCTTTTTCCCCTTTAACATCTTTGCTAATTCCATTTTTTTTAAAGTAAAAACTCGTTTTGGAGGCATAAAGGTCCCTAAAGCAACGTTTCAAGATTTTATGGCGATCTTGTGAAAAACATGTAGTTCCAGCTAGTTTAGAGGGTTTTGGCAGCTATTTACACAAAAAGTGGGTAAAATCAGCCCAAATTTTACTGAGAAGACTGCGTTTTAGCTGGAATAAGTGTTTTCACATGGATTGTATCCCTATTTTGTTAAAGACATCGTGCTTTTGAATGTAAAATAGGCTGATTTTTGCCAAAAAAAAAAAAAAGTGTTTTTCAGGTCGAATTGAGCGCTTTTGTCAACTTTTGCGTAAAATTTGGCAAAAACTCGTGCGTTCTGCCGGATTTTGGTGTTTTTAGATAGATTTCATTGCAATTTTACGAAATACATGTAGTTTCAGCTAGTTTGCAGCGTTTTGGGCTTGAGACCGGCAAGAGTGATGGTAGACACTCTTAGCAGAGATAATTGTGCTAGCAGATATTAAAATTTCACCTGTAAAGACAATAAATTAATTGAACACAAGAAAAAGGAAACTTGATAAAAAAATTAGAATAATGGCGGGGAGAAAAGAGGGCTGCACTAAAGATTATGTACTTGTGTTCTTGAAGCTGAAAATTAACAAGGTTCCTAACAATTTTTGAAAATCACACAAATCCCAAGCTATATCCAGGGGTTTCTCTTGACAAAATTAACTCTTAAAACAAATTGGGATTTTACCTTGGTCCTTTTTTTTTTACTTTTTATGTACATTATTTATGTATAAATAATGCTCCCCTGACCCTCCCCCAAATTTCCAGAACAAATGGAAACTCTTAAGAATGATCAAGCTTTACCTTATTATTTAAAATTTTTACATCTTGAATTATCAAGTTATCACAGAGGATTTCTTGGTACTTTAACCTGTTTAACACCCTAAAAGAAGTGCACATATATACTACACACAATCAGCCCAGTCAAAATGTGCCACAGCTGACAATTTGGCTGCCTGCCACAATATAGCTGCCGCTAACTTCACACTTTTCACACTTCCATTCAAGACAAGGTTCAGCCTCTGCTGCCTATTACTATCACCAGCTTGCCTTCCACTCAAAAACATTTTGACTGAGCTCATCCATACATACATACATAAGTGGGAGATTAGGTTACATGAGCGAACCTGCACTATTGAAAGAGATCAATGAATTACAATTCAAAGAAACATTGATAAATAAAATAAATCAATAGAAATGACAAAAGTCAAACTAACAGCAGACAGTACTCTTTCAGCCTTCTTGACCTGAGCAGTGCAGTGATCTTCAACTAAGTGCTTAATTTGGACATAAAACCAGAACTTGGTATAGCTAAATATTATTATTTTTCTTTTAATATTCCCACTCCAGCTGATGTGTATTATTTGAATTACAAGTCTTATTAGCATGCAAAATCACCTACGGACAAGGCACACACTTTGGACATAAAAGCAGAACTTGGTATAGCTAAATATTATTATTTTTCTTTTAATATTCCCACTCCAGCTGATGTGTATTATTTGAATTACAAGTCTTATTAGCATGCAAAATCACCTACGGACAAGGCACACACTTTGCACCAAAATAGCTTTGCATCAAGTACATTATCTAGTACATCATTACCATCTTCAGGTATTTCTAATTTACTTGTGAAAATCACACAAATCATAAGCTATATACAGCATACAATCAGCAGCAAATTATTAGAAAGGAATGCAGTAAATTTTAATAAGAATATTACTAAGTAGTTAAATAACAAATAGCCCAGTAAAATTGTGCCCGTTGCCAGGAATTTGGTTCTCAATAAAATTAGCTAAAATAGCCAATCTTGAGTTTTACTGCTCACTCAAAATGGGCTGGCAGCTTACAATTTGGCCGCCTACAATGAAGTACCTTCCGCTAACTTCACATTTTTCAGACTGCTTTTCAGGAAGAGGTTTGGCCAGCTTTTCTACTCAAAAACATTTTGACTGGGCTGTGCAAGTCTTACCTAGCATATAAAAAGCACCTTCAGGTAGATTACAGCAAAGCAGACTTTGTACCAAATGCTCTGCATTAAGTACATCATTAACTTCTTCAAGTATTTCTAGTTTACTTGTGAAAATCCCACAAATCACAAGGTATATTACATTATACATTCCAGTTGACAAAGCAATCAAGGGTAATTTTTTCATAATGGATGCAATGATCTTCAGTATCAAGATTATTTGGTACCTAAATAGTAAAATGTTCGAGAGAAGAAATAATCATAAACATTTTTTCTTTCTCATCAGCATCGACTTCCAAAAGTAATGGATAATGACCACTTAAAACAAAGAAGAAATAAATCAAATTTGTGATTTCACAGGGCTTCAATACGAAACAACTATACATATCTTTTATTTCCTACCACTTACAAGTGGCAGGAATGGCTGAAATGGCCTTCACGTGAACACAACAGAATCCTATGCGTGTGTAACCATGTAGAACTATTTATTCGGTATCGAAATTACATCCCAAATGTCATGATATTTGACTGAAACTCAGCTTACCCATCTTTCGTTTAGACTTCGAAACTTGCTGCTTTTTACCACCGTTTCAATGTTTTCTTGTTGTTCAAAAGGTGGTAGGGCCATTGCAGACCGTGATTTTTTTTTACTTGAGAACCAGATCACAACACCCAAGCCTTTTCACGCTAAATATTAAACTACTGAGATTTCCTTCGCCGCCGTAAGCCGCCATTTTATCTTTCCCTGAATACTAGTTCCCAAGCTTCGAGCCCGAAGGTCTCAGACATGCACTGAAATTATGATATTCGTTATTTCAGGGCCAATTTAGAAATAACGGTAATCGTTATCTTGGTGTCGAGATCATGCTGATCACAACTGAACGCACATTTACCCCTTTCCTCCGCCATCTTGAATGTTGTAAGACAGTGGAACCGAGTCCTTCTCTTTATTTAACACGGTAAAGAGCATTGGTAAAGAGTGCCACGAAATTACTATATCCATAAATTTGGTGCCAATTTAGAAATAACGATAATCGTAATTTCGGTCTCGAGATCATGTTGGTGGGCAGCAATTTCGTAGTGTAGCATAAAAACGGCCATTACGACAAATTAATAAATACTGCTGCAAAAAAAAAAAATTTATTGCTTCAAACAAATAAAAGTTGCTGCAAATAAATTAAAGTTGCTTCAAATAAGTAAAAGTTGCTGCAAACAAAAACTAAAAACCTCTGTGGGCGCAGTAGTCGGAAGAGACTGGCACGAGTTGTTTAATATAATGGCGGGAATGGCGATGCAGTAATGACTAGCACGAGTAAAGATGTTTTGTACCCATTGCGCTGCGGAAGTTCTCTCCATAGCCGCGAACTTTTGTTATTCTTGTGGTAAAGAGCTTAATGAAAAAGCAGATGAGCCAAAATCTGAGATGAGTGGTGATTCGTCTGCAGTGTCAGCAAATGATTTAATAACAGAAATGTTCCATCGCGGTTACCGTTACGATGTTATTGTTCATTTACTCGAGAAGAACGGCTACAAGATGCACCTGTGAACACTTAAAAGAAGGCTGATTGATCTAGGACTGAAAAGAAAAGGAAAAACAGAAATGGACAAATCCGAGATTGAATTACTTATTAGAAGAGAAACCGAAGGTGCAGGAAGACTTGCAGGTTACAGAAATATCTGGCATGCCTTGCGTTTAAGACACCATGTGCATGTCCCTCGTTCCTTGGTTGCCCGTTGGATGAAAAAAATCGATCCAGATGGCGTGCAAGGCAGAAGAGCCAGACGTTTGACGAGACGAAACTATCTATCTCCGGGACCAAATTTTTGCTGGCATGTAGACGGTAAGTTGTCTACCAGCAAGTGATAATTTTATATCAGAAATCTAATAGGAAGAACTACGCATTATAGCTAATAAGTTTTTTAGTTATTTCATTTTATTTAGGTTATTGGTAGAATAGAAAGCTTTCGATTCCTTAAAAACGTAGTAATATAAATTTAATAGATTATGTATTGCAGCTTAAAAAAAATCAATGTGATTTTCTGTGTCCTATATGTTAAAAAAAGTATTTTACTCTTACCCTAGCCACCCTGGTTTTTTTCAAAAAACCCATTGATTCATTCTACCATTTATCTTCAGGATATGACAAGCTCAAGCCATATGGATTTCCCATTCATGTTTGTACTTGTGGGTATAGCAGGAGAATTCTTTGGCTTGAAGTGATGAAATCTAATAATGATCCAAGGGTTCCAGTAAAGCTTTATTTAGACACAGTTCAAAGTTTGAAAGGTTGTCTAAGGATTGTAAGATCACATTGTGGAACAGAAAATGTGACCTTGGCAGCCACACAGTGTAGTCTTAGAGCAACACATGAAGATGAATATGCTGCAGAAAAGGCCCACAGGTATGGCTCGTCTCCAGAAAACCAACAGATTGAAGGTTGGTGGCTTTCCTGAAACGTAGCAACTCTAGCTGGTGGATTTCCTTTTTCAAGGATATGTCTGAGTCTGGGTTACTCAATTTGGTTGACACTTTTCAATTGGAATGTTTGTGGTTTTGCTTTGCCAAAGTAATCTAGGCTGATCTTGATAAAGTTAAAGATCACTGGAATAGCCATCATATAAGGCATTCAATGCATGACACAGTCTCAGGAGTGCCAGATGTCTTGTTTTTTTTACCTGAGTATTCAGGAGCTACTGATTGTCTCATACCTGTAACACAAGCTCAAGTAGATGAAATGGACCAGTAAATGTGAACTTCCACAACATACAGAAGAAAATGCAGAATATTTTGAATATGTTATAGCAAACAAGAATTATCCAACCAATGTAAAAGATGCTTTTGATTTGTTCCAATATTTTATTCACCTATAACAACCTTGATCCAATGCTTGACATAATGAACTGGAAATGTCTGAAAGTACATTCATTATCTGTAAGAATGATTTTCATAAACCCAAGAAAAAGATGTGAGGTACACATTGTCCACCCTGATTCTGTTGCATTCCTTGGTTGTCATTTGGCACCTGTAAACAGTTTGTTTCCCAGATTTAGGAAAACCAGTGTATCAAACTGAATGTTATTGAAATTGAGTTCATAATTGACATTGATTGTACTGTTATTATGAGAATAAGGTATGGTGTTTAATATATCATCTGGAGCAACTTCAGAATACCCAGCCACTCATTTACATGTCATTGAATAAGAATAGTGTCTATTGTGTTATGCCTCAATCTTCAAAGCCTCCCAACACATGTTAGTGAGGTGGACCAAAGTGGCCAGGTATTCTGAAGTTTAGCCCATCATCTCTTAAATTTACTAGCATGCAATACCCATGTAACTGTAATGAAGTGAGCATGTGACTAACACATACAAATCTTTCAGCAGAGTGAATTTTAATCGGCATTTAGAAATCATCTATTATTTCTATAACAATAACAGGAACATACCAAAATGTAAAATGTATCACTTCTTAAAGATTTTTAGTTAAGAGATAATAATCCAACAAAAATATTTTTTCTAAATGGTGAACTTGTTTTTCATATGTCCATCAAACAGACAAGCAAATTTAACAAATGAGCACTGTACTTCTGAATCAGTGTTTGTAGCATGTGCTCATACTTCTAGTGTGAACAACCTCTTAATAGTTCAAGTCCCTCATCCCTCTCCCATAACTTTTCTTTTAATCCACCATTTTCAACAGTAACACTGGTGTACCTTAACCCTTTAACTCCCACAAGTGACCAAGACAGAATTTCTCCTTACAATATCAATACAATATCAGGCAGACAAGTGATGAGAATAAAGGAAAGTATTAAAAAGGGGATTATTAGTTGATCCAATACCAAATTCTCCAAACTAACATCACAAGAACTATATGGCAGACAGTAAGGAGGATTACTAATGAGATCTTGGGAGTTAAAGGGTTAACAATAACTTTTATATCCTCCAGGAATTTAACTCCATGGTTTGATCTTAAATATGTAAAACAGTTACTGTTGGTACACTAATATGGCTGCCCTGTTACATGAATGACAAAGATCTAGTGTCAGTTTTGCAGGTTTATGGAGACCACAGCTCCTTACACCATTCCAAATCCCTGACAGTCTTGAATGCAGATGATCATTTCATTTTTGAACAACTCATACTCCATGTAAATGTTATTAACAGGAAATGTTATAACATTAACACAGGTATTTGCTGTCATCTTTCTTCCTACTGGTGCTTCATGATCAAAGACAATTTTAGGAGCAGTGCTGAAACCCACTGCAGGGATGTTTGTTGCCCCAGTAATGAAGCTAAGAACACTTCCAAGGGTTAAAAGCAAGTCATTCTTGTCACCAACATAATGAACAAGTCCATTCTCTACTTCTTCTAAAAAATGGTTAAAATTTACTACAATTGCCTCTTCATGGTCTCTCTTGATGTTTCTTACAAGGGAGAAAGGACAGGTTGAAAAATCTCATCAATCAGTTCTGCACTTAGCAACTTCAGATTGCCTTGTAGTACTCTCTTTGCTTGATTGGGATGTGAGCGTAAGAGATTGAGAACTCCATGCAAATCCAGACCCTTTATAAACTGATCCAACTCTACTTGACAGCATGAAACCGCATAGTGAAGAGCCACATATCTTACCAATTCTTCTTTATCTTGAGCATTGACAACTACCCGGTAATTTACAATATCCAGCGGAAAATATCTCTGGGAAATTGAAAGATGCCTCCTGTACAAACATTTCAGGGTTGGTGATTGCTTCAAGTTCTCCTAACTTTATTCTTACTTCATAATCAGGAACTTCACTTCCTGATGGGTGTACCTGGTTCAAATCTCCGAACAAAATGTATTCTGTTACAGCTCTGGAAAAAACTTGAGGACCCGGTGAACCTTGTAGCAATGCCATTGCTACACACTGTCCATACAGATGGTACTCATTTTTCTGAAGCAGAATCATGTTATGAAGAAAAGTTTTTTGGCCATCTTCTTGCATCAACTCATTTGATACCATACGATACACAAGGCAGAAGAGCTCATGCCTTGGCCCACCTTCATCAATTGCAGATTCTCCAACTAACTGGACCTTCACATGTACGTTTAATTCTCTGGCTCTTTGCAAGCTTGATTTGAAGTCCTTCCATGCCCATTTTCTCCTAACTTTCACTCTGAGATACTCCTCCTTGTGAAAGCCACTTGCTATCTTTAAAAGTTCCTGTGTAAGATAAATCAAATCCATCAACTTATTAAAACCCAAAAATCATTGATTATACCCTGATGTGATTAAGGCTTGAAGGACTTTTCACAAACAGGGTATTTTCTCATCTTCTCAAACAAACAAATGGGGAGCAAAAAACTACATGTGTTGAAAAACAACTAAGATCTACATGTACATTTTATGTTTAAGTACCTCTTTTAAGATCCCTGCATCTATGAGGGTATTTATTTTGGTATTAACATTGGAATACTTTTTTTCCTCATCAACATCATCACCACCATCATGACCACCATCATGGATATCAGATTCCAGGCAAGATGCATACTGATCTTGCAGTTGTTGGACATCAGATGTTAACTTCACTTTGTTCAAGAGAATTTTAGCACATTCGTTTATTGATTCCTTTCCTTCTTTCCATGCATCAACAATGTCTGAGAGAGGTAAATGTTGGAAAAGATCTCTTAGGGATAACCCCGTAAAGACTCATCATGTCAATCGCTCAGATTTTTTAAAGAAAACTTGGCTTTCTAGACAAGATCTTTAGTAAAAAGCAATTCTTTTTATTTGCAACAAAGTTTATAAGGATCTCATGTCAATCGGTCTTATTTATTTAAGTCAAGTCGCTTGATAAAAAGTCAATGCACAACGGTGTTGTTGTCACACAATAACTAGTTCACGTCTGAAGCGGATATAGTCATTGGCGATGTTTACTTCGCTTTATTCGCCTTGAGATCCTTATAAACTTTGTTGCAAATAAAAAGAATTGCTTTTTACTAAAGATCTTGTCTAGAAAGCCAAGTTTTCTTTAAAAAATCTGAGCGATTGACATGATGAGTCTTTACGGTGTTGTTGTCACACAATAACTCGTTCGCGTCTTAAGCTGTTTATAGTCATTGGTGATGTTCACCAATGTTCACCAATGTTTATGCTTCTGTTTGATGTTCACCAATGTTCACCAGTGTTTTTTTACTAAATATCGTTTACTTTTCTGTATGTTTAACTTCTAATAAGTTGTATTGGATTCAGGACCAACTCGCCGACGTCTCTACTTGATTTTATACGTTGGCGAGTTGGCGTTGGTGAGTTGATCCGTTGGCGAGTTGACTAGATACCTTTCTGAGGGAGCAAATAAGTAAATCAAGAAATTAAAATTCTGCAAGTTTTGGCTTTAGCCATCTTCTCTAGGATGACAGTAGGTATTGTGCACTCACTGAGAAGTAGATCTTAATGCTTACTGGTTCAGTGATCGAGCTTGTCATGCAAAGTATAGGAAATCTATAATTACAAGACATTGCATTATTAACTGTTGATTACCTGACCATCTTCAACACAAATAATATCACATTCTTGTACGTCTTGTGCATCACTAATACTTGTACTAGTGGTTGTACTGGTAATTCTGGTAATTGTACTTGTACTTTCACTTGGATAAGGTAAGTAACTTGAGACAACAACCTGAGGTAACTAGCAACGAATTAATTTGCATTACACTTCAGCACATACACTATAAAATTGTAGTGGTATACCAAAAATCACACAAGCAAACAAACAAAACCAGCTGAGCAAATGATTAACATCAAATGAAAAGAGGTAAGGGCAAGATTCATTCAGAATATTACAGGGAATAAAATAAGCACATTAGATCATATACCCATTTTGCACTATATAAATAATAAAGTCATTAAATAAGGCAGTCAGGCGAGCGGGTTAAAAGATAGAAAAAGAATTAACAATGCATAGCTACTGAACCAAAGCAAATATACTGATAGAAATTGATCAAGAGCAAATATTCTCTGATTATAGTATATACCTTGCTTGGAACTAAAGTTGGGGCACTTTTTGAAGACCTTTGTCCAACACTACCATCAGATTCTTCAACTGACTGACCTTCAGACTGATCTGAGGAATCAACGCCATCCGCAACGTAACTCAGGTAGTCAATGTTACTGCAGAGATAAAAACATCGGCAGAAATATTGGACAAGATGGCGGCCGCGCTTGCGCATTTCGTCCGTAATGGCGTCCAAACAATGTAAGAAACTGTATGGAAATTTGTAAAATTTCTAAAATATAACAATCAGGAGCTCATGGTCCCGTCTGCTCTCGATCCAGACATATTCAGTACTGATTCTGCTATTCATCAAACCTCACAGGGACTCGATAGATAAAAACCACTTACTTCCCGAGCCAGTTCTTTTGTCATTGATCGTTGAACTAGGTCGCCACACAGTTCTTCAAAATCCGTCGTTCTCCATCCCAAACACTCGCCTATTACAGGAAAGTACATCAATAAAGTCAACTGCTCTCGATCGAATTGACTGCTACAGAGTTCGAAGCGTCCAAATATCCTGTAAAATTGCCATTTCCTCCCATCAAAAAACTTCCCAACGCGCCAGAATATCCCTTATTTTCCATGTTGAGTAAGTGACGAGACGCCATGTTGAAAACTATGACTGAAATAGTTAAACACGAGCAACGCTGATCTTCGAATCGTCGGCCATATTTGTTTATGACCTTGCAGGGAAATAAATTAGTTCTCAGGTCCTTTTCGGAATAAAAATATGCCAGGCATTGAATGCAAATTCAGTAGGGGAAAGTGATCCCCAAAAAAAATTCTGCCTACTGAATTTGCATTCAATGCCTGGGTACTATTGCGCAATTTTTCCATTTTGTGGCGGAGGAAAAAAACAAAAAACAAAAAACAAAAAAAAAAGACGACAAAAAAACAAAGGCATTTTATGACCGGGCTACCACAGGTATCCCAGTAATGAAAGAAATACATTCAGTTGGATTTAAGTGATTATAATTCAAATTTAAATATCAATTTCAACTGAGCAATGACTCGGGATACAGAAAACAAGTCATTGATTGCATTATATTAGGTGGCTTGATCCAAATGAGCCAAGAAAGCTTTTTTTTGTTGTTTTGTACCTAATCAGAAAAAAGCCCCATATTCTGTAATTGTAAGTCATAAAGTGAACTTCAGTACTCTAACTATATTCAATAGACCTTACTGCAGTTTTCAACACCACCTTGATGGGTTGGTGGGCAGGCATGACCTTGCAGTATTTGTATGAGAATCCAATGTCAAATAATCTTTGTGAATTATATTAGGTGGCTTGATGCAAATGAGCCAAGAAAGCATTTTGTTTTTGTTTGGCACTTAATCATAAAAAAGCCCCATATTCTGTAGTAGTAAGTCATGGAGTGAAATTCAGTACTTTAACTATATTCAATAGACCTTACTGCAGTTTTCAACACCACCTTGATGGGTTGGTGGGGAGGTATGACCTTGCAGTATTTGTATAAGAATTCAATGTCAAATAATTTTTGTGAAAGTTCTATTATGATAAAAATATCAGTAATATGGCAAACGTAAGCGCCAAAAGATTTATTTGCAGGTCATCTTTTCTTTTTCTTTTCATCAAATAGAAGATCTGCAGTGCTCAAATTGTATAAGTCATGGTGCGAAACACTCTTCTTTGCAGATCGAGCCGTGATCGCCGCCATATTGAATTCTCTTGATATTCGATTGCTCCGGAGTGTAAGGAAAGCGTACTCCGACATCCGTCAGAAGGAGGTCATCTCGGGTACGCGGGTAGATTTCCGATTACGAAATCCGAGCTCGACCGATGTTGTCTTCGTGATGATAGGGCCTTCGCAAAACAGAGTACAAACGACCAGCAAAACAGAGTACAAACGAACACGTGCTTCGTTTTCGCTCATGACTTCGTGTTAACCGTAAGATATTTGCTTTTTTTTTTCGTTGCTTACCTTTATTACAGACTCCACAAAATTTCTGCGATGCCTCCTTTTCACGGATGGCCGATTACAACTACAACATAGTAACACCTCCACGAAATCTGTCAAAACTGAAAAAAAACTGATTCTAAGAACTTCCCGTTAATTGAAACTAAGGGATCCTCGCAGCTAAGAACACTACTGAAACGAGTAGTTGTAAATAGGACCTGAAAAAAATTCAGGCCCGTACGGGATTTGAACCCATGACCTCTGCGATACCGGTGCAGCGCTCTACCAATTGAGCTAACAAGCCAACTGGGAGCTGGTCAATGAATTGGGTCCAAATAAACATCCAAAACAAGTAGTAATAAATCTTTTGGCGCTACATAAACAAGTAGTGTTCTTAGCTGCGAGGATCCCTTAATTTCATCTCTCCACCGTAGTGCAAATATGTGAATTTTCATATATCTAAAATCTTCATTCACTTGGATGTTTATTTGGACCCAATTCATTGACCAGCTCCCAGTTGGCTCGTTAGCTCAATTGGTAAAGCGCTGCACCAGTATCGCAGAGGTCATGGGTTCAAATCAAATTTACAACTACTCGTTTCAGTAGTGTTCTTAGCTGCGAGGATCCCTTAATTTCATCTCTCCACCGCAGTGCAAATATGTGAATTTTCATATATCTAAAATCTTCATTCCCGTTAATTGTTTATTAAGATAATCGTCGAAGTGAAATATATCTATGTAGTAATTTTTATCTATGTGGAAGTCAGCTAAAAGAATTTTTAAAATGTATTCATGAGAATCTGTTTCTTGTAGATCTTTCCCTAAGTACGCTCTTGCGTTTAGAATTGAAAATCCTCATCTAAATATTGTAACAAATATTATCGTAGAATATTTTCAATGATGATCATGGCACAACGCAGATAGAGAAAATGTAATAGGTGAGACAAGTCACGGAATATCCTTGTCGACAAAAGTAATATCGCCTGCTACATTATATTCAAACTTAATCTCCGTCCAATCGAGGTAATTTACAATTATTTAATCAATTACCATATTAGAAATAACAATATATCGCTTAAAATATGAACGTAACTGTGTTAAATTTATAATTTAAAATCCTCCTTTTGACAGATTTCGTGAAGATGTCATTACGATGTAGTTGTGATCGGCCATCCGTGAAAAGGAGGCGTCAAATGTATTTTGTGGAATCTGTCATATAGGTTAGCAACGGGAAAAAATGCAAATACCTTAACGCTAATACAAAGTCATGAGCGAAAACGAAGTAAGTGTTCCTTTCTACTCTATTTTGCGGCTCTAAAATGCGAAATAGGGCCTTCATGACAACATCGGGCGAGCTCGGATTTCGCCATCTGAAATCTACCCGAGGTGACCTCTGGCGTTTTAACATCCTCCTTTTGACAGATTTCGTGGAGGTGTCACTATGCTGTAGTTGTAATCGGCCATCCGTGAAAAGGAGGCATCGCAAAAATTTTTTGGAGTCTGTAATATAGGTAAGCAACGGAAAAAAATGCAAATATTGGAGGCGAGCGTGGCCTAGTGGTTAGGGCGCTGCACTTGTAAGCCGCAGGTCCCGGGTTCAAGTCCTCCTCCCTGCCACTGGATGGATTTGTCTTCGGTGGCCCCGAATTCAACTCCTGCACGCTTTGTAAATAGCCAACTGGTCTGCCTCCTACCAGTTGGGGTTTTTAACGAGTTTCTGTTCATTTACGATATCTGTTTCCTTATTTACAGTGTCCCCAATTAGCACAGCAGTGCTAAAATACACTGACACTTAAATAAAGTTATTATTATTATTATTATTAAATATCTTACGGCTAATACGAAGTCATGAGCGAAAACGAAGCACGTGTTCGTTTCTACTCTGTTTTGCGGGTCTAATATGCTAAATAGGGCCTTCATCACGAAGACAACATCGGGCGAGCGCGGATTTCGTAATCGGAAATCTACCCGAGATGAACTCCTTCTGACGGATGTCGGAGTACGCTTTCCGGAGTGTAATACGATATACCGCTGATAATTGTTAGCGGGCTCGAAATGTCCTTGATTTCTGGCGATGACTTATTCGGGAGTATGGTTTCCTGATTTCTTCTTTGTATTTCCCAAGAGTAAACTCGAGATCCTTTTGCCATGTGAAATCCCTTAGTACTTCTGACTTGTCGGAATAAAGGAGCTTGTATCCTAACACTTTGTTGCTCTTCATTAAACTGGAACTGAAGCGATTTTGCTTCGCCACTGCTTTAGTTTTTAGTACCTCAGAAGTCGCGTTGGAAGGTACTTTTAAAGGTAAACTGCTTCCTCTCTTTGTCGGTAGCTCTCCATCTTTCCATATCATCTCCCCAATCTGTATTATAACTTCACTTGCTTCAGTATTTTTGAAGCTCGGGGCATTTCCTACAGCCTTCTTACAAAACTTCGAACCACGTTCCTCTGCTTTCCGCTTTCTAAAGTCTTCATAGGATAATTTTCGAGATTTTGGCTCATCCGCTTTTTCATTAAGCTCTTTACCACATGAATAACAGAAGTTGGCGGCGCTGGAAAGAACCTCGGCAGCGCAATGAGTACAAAACATCTCCACTTGGGTTGGTCATCACAGCATCGCTATTCCCGCCATTCTGAGCCATTCTGAGCCATTCTGAGCCATTCTGGACATTGAACTGCTAGTGCCAGTCTCTCTCGATTCCTGCGCGCGCAGAGATTCTTAGTTTCTGTTTGCGGCAACTTTAACTTATTTGCAGCAACTTTTATTTGTTTGAAGCAATAACATTTATTTGTTTGCGGCAGTTTTTTGTTAATTTGCCGTTATGTTTGCTTTTATTTGTCGGAGCTTTTACTAATTTGCAGCAACATTTGTTAATTTTACGCAATGTTTTATTATTTTTGTATCAATATATATTTGTTTACATCCACATTTATTTGTTTGCACCAATATACATTTGTTTGCAGCTGTCCCCTGTGGGTCACCGTACCCCTCAGCGATACCATTGCAGCGCTCTACCAACCGAGCTGACGATTTTTTTCAGGTCTTGTTTCAACTACTAATTCAGTAGTGTTCATAACTGCGAGAATCGCTTATATTCGTGATATGTGATAAAAAACGAACTTGCTATGATCGATGCAAATTGGTGCGGATGGAAGTCTGTGGAATCCTTAGAGGCGCTAGAGAAATGGACCAAACGAACCGAAATCAAAGAGCTCAAATTTCCGTCGAGATCAATCTGGAGCATTTCTTGCCAGACAACAAGAAACCAGTCGAGGGCGAGCCCGGGTGCGCGTTTATATTGTTGTGGCGAACAACATAAGGCAATTAACTACAATAACGTCCAAAGCATTGAAGAAAGGAAGAAAATACTTGCCGATTAGAGCTTGTGCTCCAATTGTACTGGAGCCCAACACCGAGCCAGCGATTGTAAGAGCAGAAATACTGGCAGTGTTATTCACCCTGTAGTAGTCAAAAACATGGGCAGATATAACTTCAGAGCTCTGTTGGACAGTGGTGCTAGCCATCCCGTGTTTCGTCAACAGCGATTATTTTAATTAAAGCTGAAGTAAAGAGTACGAGTTTGCGCCAAATCGCCATGCTTACAGGCGTTGAAACCCACTTCCCGATGGAATTGCAAAATGATGGCTAAAATGGGACAGTACCGACTGGCTGGACAGTACCGACATCTGAAACTCCTGCTGACCTGAGGAGCCAAGGTAGCAGTGTGAACGAGGCGGAGCCATGGTGGAACGGCCGGCCATGGTTGCCCGACCCATTTCACTGGCCTGCTGATAATATGACAAAGGTGATGGATAAAAGCAATGCAGAGAAGAAGGTTCAACGAGAACTTTTCGTGCTTGTTGTCGATGCAAACGATGACTTTGACACTGTACTCAAGAAGGTCAGCTTTTGGAAAGCCATTAGAATTTGTGAATGGATCTCGCGGCTCAATCATGATTCTCGTCACCCTTCCGCGAAGATAATAGGACCTCTTGTGACTGAAGAAATTCAGCAAAAAGAAATGTCCTGGATCATGGGAGCGTAGAGCCAAGGGGCAAAGACTGTCAAAATTGCCCGTGAGCAGGAACAACTGAGTCTGCAACTAAACACCGATGGTGTATTGGAATGCTGAGGACGCATTCAGGGTGAGTATCTGATTTACTTACCAGATTCTAATTCTTTCACAGAAGAATAGTGAAGCAAGCTCATGAGATAACTCTCCATGGGGGAGTCAGCATGACTATGGCTGAAGTACGAGAGAGATTCTGGGTGCAAAGGCTTCGATGTCTTGCCAAGAGAGTAGTGAGGTACTCACACTTTCCTCGTATCAACATTATCTTTATTTATTTATGATAAAACTGGGGCGATAAAGTGATAATATCTCTCCAAAATCGTTTTTTTGGACACTGAAGCAACCTTTTGCCATACATTCCTTTCAAGCGAGTTGCAATGTTTTGCCCCGTGGCGATCCCAGAAATCTGTGTACAAACGCAAGGATCCGATTACAATTCATTCTGACTGACTATAAATATGTGAAAATCATATACGGGAACTATGAATAAAGAAATGAATATGGAAGCGATCTTTGCAGTAATGAGCACCACAGCGGCTGTGTGCTGCAAAGGCAGGAAGCTGAGTTATCGTAGCCCAGCTTTTAACAACCTGGTGTTGAATAATTTCTGTTGACATGCATGTTTCTTTTTTTCTTTTTCTTTTTTTATTTCCAGGGTGATTTTGGAGCAGCTGACACTGTGAATTCATTTAAAGATGAAAGACTTATTACTTTTTACACAGGATTCCCATTTGTAGCATGGACTGAAGAAATGAGTCCACCTGAAATCAGAGTCCAACGTCCTCTTTGCTTCTAGTCAAGGTCCATATCACTAATAGCAAGCATAGGCATCCTGGGAGTGTAAGGTGAAGGCTAAAAGGGGACTTTTTCCTCCCTCTTCCTACTTCCATGCAGTGGGCATCATTGAGACGAAGGGGGGATGAGGAGGGGGGGAGGTGTTTACATAAAGACTGCAAATGTCTACGCTACCTCCAACGGTGGCGGGTGCTTGCAATTTCAACATGTATCTGTTACCCACGCCAATTCATACCTTTTAGTGATGGAGTTTAGAGTCAGTAGTGTAAGTTGCGGACCCTGTACCATGTAGGTATTTCCTGGATTTATGGTCAAGGGTGCTAAATTGACCAGTCATAATGCTAACTCGACTAATTATAGTGCACTTACTAACTGAGAGATGATAATAACTGAGGGATAATAAAAATGTTTAACCTTCTTGTTCCTTTTGACTGTTCTCAAGATCTTAGCTTTGTGTGCTTCGCATGAAACAACTTGTTAAACCGAAGACTCTCTCTTCCTGCATTAAATGGTATGAAGTCTGAATTAAATGAGGACTAAATTGAATAACTTTTATGGTTATACTGGATAGAGCATATAATAAAATATGTTACTGATAAAAATATGTCATTTAACTTAATGGATAATCACTTGTATCCTTTTTAATCTTCCTGTTTTTCAATTTGTGCTCTTGAACAGTATTTGAGACTACCTCAGCCAGTTATGCCTGTCAAAGGGCCTTTAAAATGGTTGTAACATTTTGTCGAACCACGATTTATGAATTTTAAGCTCAAAAGAGACAGTTCACCTCACACCACACAAAGATAATTGTTTAAACTAAATACTTTCTGCTATGCATGTTTTTTTTAATTTTGAAACGAGACACTTTCTTTCCGTACTTGTCAAAAGGCTCACACTTAAGGAACAATACCACATTGAAATATCTATTGAATAAAATGAATAGTAAAAAACGCCGCCAGGGAACTGAAGAAAACTGAAGCCCTTTAATGATTAACGCACTTGAGCTGGGTAAACAATTACTGACTATTTATCATCAACTATCTCACCTTCACATTTACCTGAATCAACAAGGATTTCCATCATGGAAAGGGCGAAAAAAATTAACCCTTAAGAAGCCTCTTAAGGATGCAATCCAAAACTTACACTCCTTTTTTTTAAGCGTCTTTTTCTACAGTCCCTTTTTCTAAGGCGACTGTGTTTTGCACCTTGTTTGCAAGTTTTTTGGCGACCTTTTTCCAAGACTTTAATTTCGCGACTTTTTTTCCGCGACTCTTTTGTTGCGACTTTTACCGTGGGCTCAGAGCACAGCACGTGCGGTAAATGGCGTCGTCAACATCATCGTCAACGTCGTCAGCCACATAAAAAACAACGAAAGAGCTAAAATGACCATAAATGTAAACTGAGAGCAGTTTATTAGCATTATTGAACATCAACAGGACCATCGTCACTGGCCTTTAAAACAGCTAGGACCTCTTTTTGAGCAGCTTCAAATTGCTGCCTTTAGCCCAAGTGAACTGGCCTAGCCTTGTAATGGGAAACAACCGTGTAAAATACATTATGCACAAGATGAAAATCGAAGAAAAGGGCGACCAAAAAATATCCTCTAAAAACTCAAGTGTTGGTGCAAACGCGGGGTTAACGCTTAACTGCGGGTTTTGTTTTGTTTGTGTTTTGGCCCGCAAAATTCACGATTACATACTTTTCCGTCCTTACCATCTACACGAGAACAGTGAAGCGGTTCTCAACGATAGCAATCTTTTGTTCTTGTAATCAGACCTCGTGTAGGGAGTTCAAATTGCTATTAACCAAATTTTCTCTTTTTAATTTCTTCATGTGAAATCTGCTGTACTTTAAATGGAGAATTCTCACCATGGTTAAGCCGCAACTATTAGAAATTTTACAACCTCAAGATAAATAAGAATTTGAGACAAAAGGATTAACAAAAATACAGATAAAATGCATAATTTTAGCACATTGACAGTCTAGACAGTAAGAACCATAGCTGGGAAACGTGATAAAGCGATTCATTGTTTTAAGACGACAAAACTACAGCTTACGGGCTTGAAATTGAAGGTAAAAAAACGATAGGCAAATATACCATTATGAAATATAAGCTTAAGCTTACTGTCATTTTCAATAAATGATTATGAAGCTACTGAAAGTTCAGCAGCTCGATAAAAACGGTTTCATCCGAAATATCATTGACTTACACCTTTTGCTGTTCATTTACGCAAAATGTACATTCATTTACGTCAACAGTTGAAACTATACGGCAAATATACATTCATTAGCACTTCAATGAAATTCATGAACGCGAACGAACTTTCAATAACGCTATTTGCATGTGTATTAACATTCAATAGCATCAACGGATGAACAATTGCTCAATTGTATTATTGAATGTCTCTAATACGCAATTGGTTGTCATACTATGCAATTGATTTTCTATTGGTGTTAATGATCAATCATTACGCGAGATTGAAAGTATATTTGT
Organism: Pocillopora damicornis; assembly: GCF_964200805.1. NCBI lineage: Eukaryota > Metazoa > Cnidaria > Anthozoa > Scleractinia > Pocilloporidae > Pocillopora > Pocillopora damicornis. The sequence goes on along the minus strand of NC_142675.1, from coordinate 4,286,236 downwards.
TATGTTTGATTGTCCAAAGGTGCAATTGTTCATCCGTTGATGCTATTGAATGTTAATACATATGCAAATAGCGTTATTGAAAGTTCGTTCGCGTTCATGAATTTCATTGAAGTGCTAATGAATGTATATTTGCCTTATAGTTTCAACTATTGACGTAAATGAATGTACATTTTGCGTAAATGAACAGCAAAAGGTTTAATGTAATTAAGAGGTTCTAGTCGGAAAACAAAGAAAGCGGCGTCATTCCATAATTTTCATAGATTCTGGGACCTCCCTGGGAATCAACATTTTTGACGCTTGATATTTTTAGTTAATACTCGAAGATTTTGTATACTATCGATCCATAGACCAGCTAACCATTCAACATTTGCATCAGAGTTAGTACAATTTACAACGTTATGTTCTCTTATAGTATTATTACAGTTATGTTCTAGTTATGACAAGTTATTCTCTTTCGGACATCCTAACGAAAAAGTACTCGAAATAACTTTATTACGGGACATGAAAATGCCACATGCGGACAACATAATATAAGTGATAGAACTGTTGCTTTATCTTTACTTGTTATGTGCTTTTCCCACACTAGTCAACACTAGTCAGGTAGTTTGAGGCAATAACTCTGGGATTCTTGTTTGTGGAATTGACTTCTAATCAAAGAATTCGCTTCGAGAAGCCGTCTACTGCGGCGTGAACGAAAAAGCCAAAGGGTGCGAGCTTATCCCATCCGTCAACGTGCCATAAGAAGTTTGGCCCAGGGGTGACATATCTTCGTCGCTTTAGCGTACGTCTTTGACGACGCTCCACTCCTTCAGGGTCTATAACGCGAAGGGATTTCATAACAGTATCTCTTCTTACTTGCAAATTGTACTTTCGCCTCAAGCACCTCGTTAGTTGACGACTGCCCATAAAGGAACCACGCGAGTTCTCCAATTCTTCGAGAATAGCAGCCACTATTCTCTCAAGGGGTGATTCATTGTAACATCTCGCCCTTCAAGTCCCAAACGTTGTAAAATTCGTTTTAAAGTACGCACTGAGAGTACTATCCCATGTTGTAAAGCTAAAAAACTAGCAATTTAAGCGTTAGTAAATCCTTAAGAGAAGTAGCTTCTTGTTGTATTATCCCTCTCGACGCCAGAATCTTTCTTCAGAGGAGGTGTGTAAACATGTAAAACACACTGTGATAGACATAGCGTGTTTAGAAGGACGCTAAGATGTAGCAACCTGTTTCAGAACATAGTAAACATTAACTAAAGCAATACTCACTCAAATCTTAAATAGAATGACTAAAACCATTAAGGATCAGGGACTTTCCACTAACTGAAACATAAAGACGCACATTGACGGATTTAAAATTTTTTTTTCACCTTTTGAATACTGAACACTGAATTAAGACCGACGACAGAATTCTGTAGTGAGAGCTATGATTCCGTGAAGTGTAAAACCTCAAGTCTTAACTCTTAAGTCATATTTTATAAGTCTGAAGTCTGAAGTCCCTTCTTGGCTTTCGTAAAAAATAGATAATACTTTGCGTTCCAGTGCGTACTAAAGTATGTTTTTTATTCAAAACATGCGTATCGCCAATGCATACGAACGAGCAGCTGGAAAATACCCCGTCAGAAGTTTCTTTTGACCAAAGGAAAACGCGCAAGCATTTAGTTTGATAGGTAATTTAGTGTTATCAACTGGGTTGAAAACGTAAATTAGCCACCGTCAAAACTCTGACGAAGGGCTAACGCTCGAAACGTCAGCTTTTTTACTCTTTACGGTGGCTAATTTACGTTTTCAACCCAGTTGTTAACACTAAATTACCTGCTATACTCTCCCACCGACGCAGCACCACAGTTTCTTTAGAAACTTACCTCTTTATTCATTTAGTTTAATGTTTGGTGTAAGGTTGTTTTTGAGCCTTTTCCGCGATAGCCGAACACCGTTAGATTCAATAAGAGACAAACTTGTGACACTAATTTATTTTGATATTGTTTATTGCCCGAGTGTTGGGACGACATGGTATAGTGCAAGTTGTACGAGGAATGGTTGCACATGAGCTGCGAGGGATTTAAGACTGCCCCGGAGGGCAAATGGCTCTGCATTGTCTGCAGATCGCCAGACCTTAGACGTCTTCGTAATTGTTAAGGTGTCATTTCAGATCCCTCAACAGTTAATAATCGTTAAAATTAGAAAATAAGATTGAGTTCGATGAAATAGTCTCCTCTTTTGTTAAGACGTAGACATTAATGTTGATTTGCATTTGAAAATAAGCTGAGAGTTCCAATAGTTCAGAGTAGAAACATTTTTACTTATAATGGCTTTACGAACGACTCGTAGTAGGAGTAGTTACTTCGTTCTTGTTCAGAAACTGTTTCATGTTATTTAATAAGAAAATCAGACTGAGTTATTTTTGTGACTGGACACAACAATCTCCACTGTTGTTATGTCGTTTGTATCAATGTTGATTCTCATCACAAGAAGCAAAGATTTATTGTGAAAATTTTAATGGTTTGAATGCAGTAGTTTGTTCGCATCTAATTCTTGCGTATACCGTACGACTCGCTATAATAAATGCGCCAGAATTGGAACAAAATGGCTGTTTTTCTCTACCTTTGTTGAGGAATGTTGTGTTGTGATTGAAAAGAACATCGACAACAAGCTTGCAAATAGAATTAGTTACCAAATATGATACAAATGATGCTTAAAAGCAAAGTTTGGTAGGGGGGTCCAAGTCTGCGAAGGGGGACCATATCCGCTGGCGGATTTGGACCGGGGGTCCAAATCCGCTGTAACACCGGTATGTTCACTTGCTAATAGAAGCTTACAATCATCACAAGCATCTTTTCAACACCAAGAGGGGAAAGGTGACTAAAAAGCTGGTGTTTGAAAGAATTTCAGAATATTTCAACACAACTGAACACCTGTAACAGTTAATTTCCTCTCTTTAACCCTTTCACTTCCAGGAGTGAATGATGAGTAATTTCTCCCTATAATATAAATACATTATCAAACAGAAAGATGACGAGAGAGAAAGAAAAACATCAACTTGGGGATATTGTCCATTATTCTCAGAGCCAAATTATAAGAGAAGTATGGCATAGGGTTGGGAGAATTGACATTGAGATCTTGTGAGGGAAGGGGCAAAGTTTCTCAGCTTCTAATGAGCAGTAACAATGTTCATAAGGTGCACCCTCCTCTGTGCTGCTTCATGACCTCGTGGTTCTTGTTGCTCACTTCCACCATCTTCTCCACCATCAGCATGACCTGGTAGGAAATACTCATTATCAATATCCTGGTTCAACAAGGGTAGCTGTACAGTTTCTAAATTGTATAAACCATTTTTTGTTTGAATATTTCATTTCGCCAAAGGCTACTTGTCCATTTGTATTTTAAACTAGACGCATATTTGCGTTCACCCGGGATTTCTGTTGGAAATAAAGTTTGTTTTTTGTGCTTGCATTTGCCTAAGTTTGTTTATCTCCTGTTTATTTTTCATATCCCTGAATTTTTTTTTCTCCAATGATATTTTTTTCTCTGCTGGCTCCATTGCTTTACAGTATTGTTTTTTTTTCTATGTTTAATCACCAATTTTTTCTTTCCTTTCTGTCAAATACTTTACATGAAGAGTATTATATTTCTCTAGTATTTTTCTAATGGCATCAACTAGTGAAGCCATTCCATTAATGTTTTAGTGTACTGAATAGGGGACGTGTCTCTTTTACTATAAAGCAAGGAGGAATACGTACAT